>NC_060269.1:23300020-23497389 GCF_021613505.1 Equus quagga
TTCTGATTATTTTCCTTTTTTTCAATGCATAGTCACCCTGATAAATGGCCGTAAGTCCCTTTGGGGAAGTCTAAGAGTAAGATTGGCGAGATAAATTTTTGACAGTATGGGAGGGTCTTTTCTCAAGGGGACATGTCTCTTCTTCGGGTTCAAATCTGAGAATTAATTGAGGGCTGTAACTCTCTTCATTGTTGATTAAAATTAGAATTCTGCTCGCTAGACCTGGAGCTCTTCTGCTTATGAAGAAAGAATTTTGTAGACTGTCCATCTTTTTATTTTCTAGGGATACAATGACCATGATCAAATAGTCAATGTCATAGGTTTCTACAAGTCAAACAATTCATATTACAGCTTTGACTTCATTGTCCATTATGGTAACCACACACTCCCTGTCTTTGGCATTAAGTGCCACTACTTGGTCCCTGCCACCTTCAATTGTCCCTATTGCATTTAAGAATTCCAGTTCAATGGTAACAGTTCCCATTGTAATCTCTGGCCTATACAGAAAAGCAAGCACGTCACTTCAATGATGTGTGGTAAGATGCATACAAAGATATAAAGACGTATGGTAAAAGATGTGTCCTCTGGACTTCACAAGGTGAGAGAGGAGATCTTACATAATAATTCCAGTCTAATATTCCAATATCCGTAAGTGTCTATATATCTTTCACTACAGTAAACAAAGGCAGTTCTGGCACTTCAACCTCATTTAAGGTAGGCTACCTTTGAGTCCATATTTCAGTCAACTGACCTATTAGAGCCTTTTCTAACCCTTTGAGCTAAAATGCTACTTCCAGAATGTCTGCTTAAGGGAACTGTATCAATAAATTCAGCCTGATCAAAGTTTATATTCCTTCTACCATGATTTTGCATCCTTAAAATCCATTCCCATACGTATTACCAGATTTCTATCTGTATAAATTGGAAAAGTCATGCAACTCATCACAAAATTATACTTTATACCTCAGCCTTTTGGGCATGCTGGAACATGAAAGCCCAGAGAGTGGGTGGTGCAGGTCCTGAGGAGAATTAGCAGTGCCTTGCAAGGCAAGTATCTCAGGGAAGGCCATTACAAGTTCCTCAGGCAAAGGGAGGCAAACTATTCAGACGTGGATGAGAGGGCAAAGAATATTCATCAGATCTTAGGAGATCAATGCCTCTCACTTCATTAGGATTGCCCCATGTATCCTTATTCCAATTTTAAGGATTCTATTCCCTCCCAGTTGTGCTCTCACATTAACGGAAATATAAGTTGTAATTCAGCTACAGGAACAAGACTCTGGGTTTGGTTTTTGGAAATATTGGCCTGCAGCTACAGGAGATAAAGGTTTTTATCAGGAAAGATATAGAAAGTTTTACATAATGTATGTGTACTTAGAGCTTGAAATTTGGTGCCCTGAGCTTATTCTTTTCTTTGCCCATTTTTTCAGTGCAATAAGGAGCAGCCACTCTAATTATACTCCTTTTTTGACTAAAACGTTCCAGGGTAGCAAATACATGGTGACCCAGAATATTGCTGTCTATAGGTATTTACTTAGGATTATCTAATGGCAATATTTTGTGCATTTTTATTGCCACAACATACTGAGGACTATGAGTCTTCTCTTTACCCCTGAAAATAGGCAGTGTGTAATGGGAACACAGAGCCAGATTATCTAGAATAATCTTCCTTACTTCAAGTTGACTTTCTTAAAATCAACTGATTATAGACTTCAATCACATCTAGAAAGTACCTTTAAAGCAACACCTATCTTAGAGTTTGACTGAATAACTGGAAAGTGTAGTCTAGAGTGTTGTAGTTTACATATCAAACATTCTATCATAATATCTACAAAAAAAAGATTGATAGCAAATTTATAAGAACTTTAGGAAAATCAAAAGGTTTAAATAAGAGTGTGTGTGTGTATCCATGAATTAGTGGCCTTTTTTGGCAATTGAGAACCTCAAACATTTGTATTCAAATTCAATACTTATTTTGTATATTTTGAATTTTTAAAAAAGTAGCACAATAGAAAATGATGCCAAGTTTTGTTTATATTGTATTTCACTGTGATAAAAAATGTAAGTAAAATATAGTGAGGCTTATTTGAATAAACATCTTAATCTCAATACAAATGGGGTAAATCTCTTTACGTCTTTACCTCAAACTTCCTTGTTTTCAGTTTCCTTTGTACTCTGGATCCATGAGCTACATTGTTGCATTGCCCTCATTGCCTCTTCTGGTTACTCAACCAATAGGCTCATGGTTACATGTCATTCTCATACTCATTCTTGGGTTAGCACTCTTTTTTGTCGCTGCTTTTTTCTGGTATAAATTTCTTCCTCTTACCTTTTCTACTCATCCCTTATCCATATCAATTTCATAGTGTTCTCCTATGTTATCCAGTGCTTCTAAAATATACTAATTTCTCTCATCAGAGTAAGTCTTGATTTACAGCTTAATACTTTCTTGCATTCTAAGTACTTCCTATATACTATTTTTATCCATTAAAAAAGTTATGTTTCCTTTCTTAGATTCTATGTTACAGAGTATTTCAAAAACTCATTCAATCTTGTAGACATAGCACCCTGCCTGGACTAAAGAAATATCAAGTACTAGTGAAGGCAATTGAGCAGAACTATATTAATTATATATGACTAGTTTGTCTACCTTCTAATCTGAAAATAGGTAATTGCAATTTTCCTTTGCCAGAGGGTTTCTCACATTTTAGTTAAAGCCTACAGTAACCACTTCTATGAGGCTGAAAATTCATCTGTCTGCCGAATTTTGGCTTATAGAGCAATTTCCAAATAGATTAGCTTGTTTATTCACTAGACTGAGGAATTATAAACTATTAACATTCAGTAGTCATAAAATGTGCTAATTTATAAGGTAAAATGTTTTTCTATTCTTAAAATTTGCTTAAAATTTTTGTCGCTCAATTTTGCTTTTGCGAATAGAAGTAATAGAAGTTTTAAATTAGAAATTATCCTCAAGTAAGTCAATGATTAAAAATTCTTGGAGTAATTATTTCTATTGTGTATACTGAGTGTTCCTTTTATGAAAATGTTGTATGGATGAGCATTAATATTCCAACAGATTTTTAGTTACATTATATGAATAGTGAGTGTACCTTCTCCTCCTTTATTCTATTCCTCCACAAATTAATCTATTTTACAATGAGGAAGATCTAATGAAAATATTTAAAATAGATAAATTAATCCTAATTATCAAGATTGTACTGATTTCTTTTCTGCCAACATTTTTTACCTTTCTCTCTCCTGTGATAAAACACTTTGGATAATAAGCAAAATTGGTAAATATTAAAAGCTATTTTAGGTATTTTCAAGTTCCTTTTAGCTTTCAGTTACACTTTAATGTGCTTTTGGATTATATTGTCTTGTTCTTAATATATGTAATCCATGTCCGTATTAACAGGATACTTGATCAAATTTAGGATAAATAGTATTACCACCCAGTTACATGAAGACAGCTGCTAAATCAGCTTACAATTACTGCTTTTTTCTTTCATCTGAGAAACTGGCACTAATCCAGAGAGTGCTAAGGATCATAATAGCAGTGACTTTAATTAAATTTAGTATATTGATTCTGCCAAAGTTAGTTCTTGAATTTTGATTCATAGGCATTAAAGAGAAATATACAGAATTACACAAGCATTTCATCTGGCTTTCTCTGATGTTATTTAAAAAAAAAAAAAAAACCAGAATGTAGCCCTCCTAAAACAAATATCTGAGTTCCAATATCTAATGAATGAAATCTATTTAACAAGTTGCCAAATCTTTTCAAGTAAAGAGTGTATCTCTTAAATATGCATGTAGAAATACTTACAAATACACACACAGATGTAATAATTACTTTCTGAAACATATGCCTTTTTATTCCCTCTTAGTTTCTCCATTCTAATTATTTTCAATATTCATAAACTAATTGTAGTCTCATACAATTCAGAACATTGATATTGGTCTGTCTTTATTTTCCCATCTCTTTCAAGTTTCTCATTCTCTGTTACCTGTCCATCATCTATGGGTCCTTCAAGATCTGAGATAATGTCACTAATTCAGAAATGTCTGCCCAAATCTCTTCCAGGTACGTGATGTTGTAAAGTTCTTTATGTTTCTGTGTAGCCCCTAGTCACAAATATATTTAGCTGTTTAATGTTATCTTCTTTGTTATAGTTCAAGCTCCAATAAGACAAAAGAATTAATACACTAGATAATACAATAGATAATATGTTAACTAATTATTATTAGTTAACGATAATTAACTAATGTATTATCAGATCTAGCACAGTGCCTTGCACATTATAATTGCCCAAAAAAATGTGCTGCATGATGAGGTGATGAATAATTTTCAAGAATTTTTTTTAATCTTTGGGCATCTTAAAATATCTATCTGGATATTCCTCAAATATAAAATACACAGTATGACTCATTCCTCACAAACTTGTTTGACCCTTAACATCCTCCCCTGCCAGTTAGCTAAGTAACTTTTTTAATTGAAGTGAAATTCATAGCACAAAATTAACCATTTTAAAGTGTAAACTTCAGTGGCATTTAGCACATTCACAGCAACCATCACATCTATCAAGTTCCAAACATTTTCAGCCCCCAAAAGAAAACTCACTGTCTATTAAACAATGACTTCGCATTCCTCCCCACCTCCCCCAAGCCCCCGGAAACCACCCATGTGCTTTCACTCTCTATAAGTGTATCTGTTTTGAATATTTCATATAAATGGAATAATACAGTATGTGACTTTTGTGTCTGGCTTTTTTTCACTTAGCATAATGTTTTTGAGGTGCATCCATGTTACAATCTGTATCAATACTTCATTGTTTTTTACGGGTGAATAAATTCCATTACATGTTCATACCACATTTTCTTTATCTATTCATTCATTCATTCATAGGCATTTGATTTGTTTCCACCTTTTGGATATTGTGAAAAGTGCTGTTATGACCATTTGCATACACATATTTGTTTGAATTCCTGTATGTACATACCAAAGAGTGGAATTGTTGACCTATATGGTATTCCGTGCTTAACTTTTTTAGTGTGAGGCGATTGGCCCACAGTTAACATCTGTTGGCAATCCTCCTCTTTTTGCTTGAGGAATATTGTCACTGAGCTAATATTTGTGCCAATCATCCTCTATTTTGTATGTTGGACACCACCATAGCATAGCTTGATGAGCAGTGTGTAAGTCTGAGCCCTGGATCTGAACATGTGAACCCTGGGGCACTGAAGCAGAGCGCATGAACTTAAACCCCTCCGCCACTGGGCTGGCCCTCTATGCTTAACTTTTGAAGAATTGTCAAACTGTTTTTCCACGGTGGCAGTATCATTTTATATTCCCACCAGCAATGTGCAATTCTTCATATCTCTTCTAGTTCTTGGTATTTTCCCTTTTATAAAAAAATTATAACCATCCTAGTGAATATAAACAAGTATCTCATTGTGGTTTTAATTTGCATTTCACCAGTAACTAATAATGTTGAGCATCTTTTCATTTTCCTGCTGTCCATTTGCATATCTTTAGATAAATGTCTATGCAAATTCTTTGCCCATTTCTTAATTGGGTTGCTTGTCTTTTTGCTGTTCAGTTAATATAGTCCTTATATTGTTTGGATACTAGACCCTTATCAGATATATGATTTGCAAATATTCTTTTCTATCTTGTAGGTTGTCTTGCACATTCTCAATAATGTCCTTTGACACACAAAAGTTATTAATTTTGATAAAGTCTATCTACATTTTTTTAATGTTATTGTTTGTAGTCTTGGTGTCATATTAAAGAATCCATTTCAAAACCCAAAGTTATAATGATTTACTTCTATATATTTTTCTAAGGGTTTTATGGTTTTGCTTCTTATATTTAGATTGTTGACTCATTTTCAGTTAATTTTTATATGTGGTATGAGGTAAGGGCTCAACTTTGTTCTCTTGCAGGTAGATATTCACCTGTCCTGTCATTACTTATTGAAGAAACTGTTCTTTTCCCATTGAATAATCTTGGCACCATTGAAAATCAATTAGCCATAGACATATGGACTTACTTCTGGACTCACTCTCAATTCGAATCTATATGTCTAATCTTAAAGCAGTACCATGCTGTTTTTGATTCTTGAAGCTTTGTAGTAAATTCGGTATCGGGAAGTGTGAGTCCTCCAATTTTATTCTTCTTTTTCAAAATTGGCTGTTCAGGATCCCTTGAAAGTTTATATGAATTTGAGGATTGGCTTTTTCTCTACACATTTACCAGGATATTAAAAGTAAAATAATTAATAATAAAATATATTGGGAAAGACATAGACCACGGGGAGTCTTTGTTAGGACAGCAAATTACACAACCACTTTGGAAAGCTACCTGGTCTTAGCTACAAAATGTGAACATATGCACATAACATAGCTCAACAATTAGCAATAAAACCACTGTGCTATCTATACATAAATAATAACAAAAATGAGTCAATAATGTACACAGTGGCATTATTCTGGATAGGCAAAAGATGGAAAAACTTTGACTGTCAATCAATAATAGAGTAGATACATACATTGCAATATAGGGACAAAGTGAAATAATAGATAGCAATGAAAATAAATAAATGCTAGACTCAACAAGGATAAACGTGAAAAGCACAAAGCTGCGTGAAAAAGCCTGGCACACACACAACACACACTGTATGATTTCATTTACATCAAGTTAAAACCATATTAATAATATCGATTGTGCCAAAAATTAGTATAGTGGCTACTTTTGGGGAGGGGTAAAGAGCTAACAGTCCAGAAGGGGCATAAGAGAGCTTCTGGTGTGTTGACTGGTCATTTCTTTTTGTGATGGTTACAGGAGTGTGCTCAATATATGATAATGAATTGAGCTGTATGCTTGATATTTGTATGCGTTTTGTACATTCCTGTTTAACAAATAAATGCATTTTCATATATAAATTGTATATTTTAACATATAATTTAGTAACTACACCCTACATGCTCCCTCTCCTTACCAAAAAAAATAATTTCCTTTTACCACGTCACGTCTGGCTCCATCTAGATCCCCAGTCACCATTCTCTTCCCATAGCCTTCCAGGAGGTATTTAATCCTCTTCCATTGTATAATCATTTTCATATTTGAAAATAGCTTATGTGTGCCTCTGAGTCTCTTTTTAAAGTGAAAATTTGTTGTGTCCATTAATCACGGCATCTGAAATATTTTAACCGTCTCACAATTCCGTAGCTCTGTTCTGAACATATTTTGTCCTTTTTATCTATAAATTTAAGTTAAATGATGTTGTCAAATTCTGAAGCCAAATTTGAAGCCAATTCAAATTTTGAAACGTATGCAATTAAGAGTAGATTTAAGATGATCAGAAAAAAACCCCTCAGTTCTAGATTGCAGGCTATCAACAATACAACATATTACAACTTTTTGTTGATATTTTTTAATATTCTATGTGTTTACTTAGCAACAATAAAATAGTTAATTTATGTATGCATGTTTTTGGTATGTAAAACATTCTAAGCTGCATCTCCAAAACACCATACATATGAAGCTTAGTGTTTTGTTTTTTTAGAGGAAGATTAGCCCTGAGCTAACATCTGCTGCCAATCCTCTTCTTTTTGCTGAGGAAGACTGGCCCTGAGCTAACATCCATGCCCATCTTCCTCTACTTTATATGTGGGATGCCTACCACAGCATGGCTTGCCAAGCGGTGCCATGTCCACACCTGGGATCATGAACCGGCGAACCCCGTGCTGCCAGAGTGGAATGTGTGAACTTACCTCCTGGGCCACTGGGCCAGCCACTAGAGTTTAGTTTTTGAAATCATGATAAATAACACTGTTTTGCATGTTAACGTTAGGAATTGTGTTCAGCTACTAGGAAACTACATAGGGTGAATGGTACCTTAAATAAATTATGAGTATATATTTTTCTTTCACAGATTGATAAGTCCAAAGTTTGGTAATTGAGATCTGGATGACAGCTCCACAGTAGTATGAGAGATTTGGGTTCTCTTTTGCTGCTGCAATTTCTTTAACATCCTTTGAGGTTCTATTATCAAGTTTGCCTTGGGGTAAAAAGGTAGCCGCTGAAGGTACTGCCATCGTATCCATGTCTTAGGTAGGATTAAGAAATTGACAAGTATATAAGGGCTCAATTTAGCTGAGTCAGCAACCCTTCTGACAGATTTCTCTGTGAAGTAGCCCCCAAAGTCTAGTTGTCCAGATGCTCATACCATTGTCAGCCCTCTCTGCAAGATAAAATATAAAATGCTGTCAATTGTTTCTCCAACACAGTCTGTTTTATTATGGAAGAAAGAGAAAGTAGATATTGCTTGGGCAAGTAGTAATCTCTTATGCGAGATTCTGAATTTGTCATCTTAAATGTTCGCTATTCCTGCACTCACAAGTTTAGGACCCCAATTCCTGCTTCTAGTAACAGTTTTTTGTGAAAATATTGAACAGGAGAAGGCTAAGGAAAATTACTTATTAAGTAACACTAGAAACGTATATACTTGCTTGCTCCAACTCACTAAGCAGCAATCACTCAATTAATGATTACACAATTTACACAGCATCCTGTTAATATTTATATTTTCCCAAAGGCCAAGGTCAGGGGTGTGTATAGTGTATGTATTATTAGTGATACTGGAAGGGTATATACCAAGTAAAATACTGGATGTGATGCTGGAAAAGAATACGTGCGTTGGACTTAGCGCAATGGACACAGAAAGAGAAGCATATGCAGACAACTAAGAGGTCCCGTGCTAAGAATGCTTTAAAAAATGTCACTTTTTGTGTGATATCAAATATATTTTCTGTAAAGTGATTCTGTAATGAACACCTGCTCTTCACCAAACAGCATTTTTAAACTAAGTGCTTTGGCAGGTGAGCGTCTAAGGAGAGATTTACCAGCATATAGCACATTAAAGGACATTATTAGTTAATTAGTTATTTTAAAAGGACATCCTAGTTTGACTTGATTTCCCATAACATTATTTCCTTAAAATTATCTTAATGTGAGATTAATTCCCCAAACCCCGTTTAACTAATTTTGCTTACGTATTTCACCAATTTGACCCGTTACAAGTAAAGACACTTTTGATTAGGGTAACTGCAGTGTCTGACTTTGCAAACTTTGATAAATGAGTGCGTTAGATATACCCCACAGCTAATGAGATTCCACACCTCAGTTTGGATGACATCGAATATGCCACAGATTGTTTATTTTCCTAAGCATAATTACTAAGAGAAAAAGCCCTTATATGTGATTATGGTGATAAACAATGCATATCTTCATTGATATTTAATAGACAATTTTCTTAAAACAACACTGTGGGAGCGCATCTTTTTGATGCAACAGATGCTGAATTTACACAAAATAGAAATAAAACCAGGATTCTATACTTGGAATACCCATCTAATTTTAAGGATAAGGATTTTTCAGTAGCAGATGGCATTTCACACCGTCTTATGAAATAGAAAAAAAAGTTTGCCTTTACACTGTAAATTAACAGATTGGTTACAACTATGTGCATATGGATTAATACATTTAAAATCTGTGTTTTGTAAAGATAGACAATTCTTACAACTGGCAATATGTGAATTATTAAGCATATCTTTCTAATCCTTAAAATGGAAGTCAATATAAATTCACGTTTTGTTAAATATGGATTTATAAGCTTGGATTTAGTTGAAATTAATTAATAGTAAATCTGATCTTTTCTAAGGAGAAATTTTTCATTTGGTAATATGCAAATTTTGCAATTGATTCTGATAAGAACGTGTATATTGTCACATTGTGTATGTCTTTTATCACAACATAAAAGAACTGTAGAAAGAATGTCTTTTGATCACAGAATTACATAGAGTTTTTAAATCGACTACAAACATTTTTGTAGCAATTTTGAGTAAGAGATGTGCAGAACTCCCTCTAAAGCCAATGTCCCTTCTTTCTATTGTACTACAAATATCATTTTCCCAGTAGAAAAGAGTTTGCTTTTCATGATAAGAGAAAGCATAGAGTTATATTTCCATTGCCTTGTCACCATTGAAGGAATTTTACCTACTATTTTTCAAAAGTGTATTGTAGCAAATCAAAACTACAATGAGATATCACCTCACTCCCATCAGAATGGCTATAATTAACAAGACAGGAAACAAGTGTTGGAGAGGATGTGGAGAGAAGGGAACCCTCACACACTGCTGGTGGGAGTGCAAACTGGTGCAGTCACTATGGAAAACAGTATGGCGATTCCTCAAAAATTTAACAATAGAACTACCATATGATCCAGCTATTCCACTGCTGGGTATTTATCCAAAGAACATGAAAACATGAATGCATAAAGATACATGCACCCCTATGTTCATTGAAGCATTATTCATAAGCGCCAAGACTTGGAAGCAACCTGGGTGCATGTCAAGGGATGAATGGATAAAGAAGACGTGGTATGTATACACAATGGAATACACTTGGCCATAAAAGCAATGAAATCTGCCATTTGTGACATTGTGGATGGACCTTGAGGGCATTATGCTAGCAAAATAAGTCAGAAGGACAAAATCAAATACCATATGATCTCACTCGTAAATAGAAGGTAAAAACAACAACAAACAATTACATAGAGACAGAGATTGTGTTAGTGGTTACCAGAGGGGAAGGTGAGAGGAATGAGGGCAAAAGGGATAATTAGGCACATGTGTATGGTGATGCACTGTAATTAGTCTCTGGGTGGTGAACATGATGTAATCTATGCAGAAATCAAAATATAATAATGCACACCTGAAATTTAAAAAGAAAGTCTATTGCATTTCCTTAAATTATTAAAACTGTATTATAAAAACATGTATTCCCATAGGAAAATTGGGCTATTAGCTAAAAAGTTTTGTACTTCTAAAAGAAAGTCAACTTTCTCTAAATTGCAATAGTAAGTATTATCATTGCTATGAATGTTTGTTTTGTATAAACATATATATTATTGAGCTTAAACCTCAACATATGAGGAATGAGTCCATCTAACAGGCACTCATAAGCAATGGCTTTTTTCTATATTCATTTGAGATAATTTTAGTACAATGTATTTTATACTTTCTTATCTTTCTTCCATTAAAGAAAACTTGAAGCCACTCAAATATATTCTCTCTCTTGTATATTCCTAATTACTTGAGATTATCTCACAAGTTGATTGTACTACAAATAATATCATTCTATAGAATACAACATATGTTTCTGAACTGATTGTCATCTTAGATTCATTTTGCATTATGAATATTTGTACTTCTTTCACAAGTAATACTGATCTCTACTCAGCTAAAGACTTTGATCCAAGGTGACAAGACAAATGAGATGGACTTGAAGGTAAAGGAAGGAGTTGAGGAACCATAGATGTGACACACAATTGGGGAAGTTGAGCCAAACGGGTGTAGTAGATCTGGGCTTGATTCCCCTTATGGGTTTAACTAATATATTGAGAAAGTATTACTCAGAGGACATAATCAAAGTACAATTTAAATTTATCTCTCATTTTGCCTGTATATTTAATTAGAGGGATGCATTTCTCTGCCCAGAGTGATAAATGGGGTTAGTATATGACATCACTAATTACTCTTAGTTAATAAACAGCACCAGTTTCTTCTTCAGGTCCAACATAGACATAGTGTTTTGGCTGTTTATTCTGGGATGAAGTTTCATGGTCTTTTTCACTCTCTTCTGATATTTGCCAGATAACCTCCTAAACCACCTATGCTAGGATACAGGGACTCAAAAAAGGGAAAGAGGAACTAGTGAATTCTAATTTTAATTACTATTCAAAGCAGATAACTAACCCCCCAAACTCTCCTGATTTTGGGGTTTGGTTAGACACAAATCCACCAACTCCCCAATGCAGACAGATGTCATATATATGCAGAAAAATACCACGGGCACCTCCATCCCTAGACTTTAGGTCAAGTCAAGAGTCTTCACAACAGGGCAAGAGCTCTCTCCCAAGAATCCTCTCCACAGGTCCTCGCTCCATTTACTTTCTCAACCTTCTTGTACTTTTGATCCTTACCAGGGGTGCTGAGGGATGGGGCCCATCCATTGGGAAACCAATTCTAGCATCTATTCTGAAATTTATGTTTTGTTTTGCTACCTCTCTTTATACCGTCTTAATACATAGGGCCTCACTCAAGTTGACATTTACATATCGAGACAATCAGATTCTATTTTTTCTTTCTACTAACTACTAGTCAATCATGCATTCCAGAATCCCAGATTCATCATTAGGTTTGAATAGATATTATTCATCCTGATACTATTGCTTTTCTCAGTGTTCTATGGTCTAGAATGTCTTTTTGTTTTCTACCCACCGCTTAAAATATTACAAGCTTTTTTAGACATTGCAGCATGGATCATCTACACAAATGAGGGCTTGGGATTAGGAGGAGAGATGATGGCTCACATGTGTGGAAATTGAATCCAAATGAGAAATACCCAATTTATTTTATTTTTATTATTATTTATGCTGCCTATTTCACAAATGATTTTAAAAGATTGGCTATCTTGGTAGGAAGCTAATGAGTTTAGATTAGTCATGAAACCAAGTGACCTGTCATGTATATTAATCAGCCAATAATAATTTTTAAAAAATGATTTGATGCAGGTAACTGTCACTATTTAAAATGTGCATTTCACATAAAAATTGTATACAAAGTTTAGAAATATGCAATAAGAATAAAAAAGAGTATAGGTAGCTCTTACTATCAAAATAACACATATAGTAAGAAACATTTGCAGCACTCATAGAAAAATTAAAAATAAACTACTCAGAAAGGCATAGACATTTGTCCATTGGCAAATTCATTTATCCATTTGTTTATAAAATACAAAAGAATTCAGTAAATACTAACAACTAATGCTTATTGAGCACTTTTTAATATTATGGGTCCATTTCTAAATATTTTACAGGCATCATCATATTTCATTTTTATGAATACCTTTTGTAATAGTTATTCTAATATTATATGTAACTATATATTAATGTAATAGTTAGAAAAAAGTGCCTAGAGACATTAAATAATTTGCCCGAGCTCATATAGTTAATTAACAGCATATTCAATTATCAAACAGAGGTCCATCTGATTTAAGAATCTATGCACCAACCTTAATACACACCTCATGAAACAGGATATAGAGATGGCAAATAGCCTGATAAACGATGCTCCACATCATATGTCGTCAGGGAAATGCAAATAAAAGCAACAATGAGATGCTACTACACACTATTAGAATGGCCAAAATTTGGAACACTGATGACGCTAAACACTGTGAGAACAGGGAGCAACAGGAATGCTCAAGCATTTTCTGGTGGAAATGTAAACTGGTACAGCCACTTTAGAAGCCAGTTTGGAGGTTTCCTACAAAACTAAACAAACTCTTACTATACGCTCCAGCAATTGTTCTCCTTGGTATTTACCCAAAGGAGTTGAAACTTATGTCCATACAAAAACTTGAATGTAGGTGTTTATAGCAGTTTTATTCTAACTGCCAAAATTCGGAAGCAACCAGGATGTTCTTCAATCGGTGAATGGATAAATAAGCTGTGTATATCCAGAAGATGTACACTAAAAATAAATGAACCATCAAGCCATGAAAAGTCATGAAGGGAAACTTAAATGCATGTTAGTAAGTGAAAGAATCCAATTTGAAAGGCTACATACTGTGAGATTCCAACTACGTGACATTCTGGAAAAAGCAAAACTATGGAGACAATGAAAAGATCAGTGGTTTTTGCCAGGAGTTGGGCATGGGGAGAGGAATAAATAAGTGGAACATAGTGGATTTTTAGGGTAATGCAAATATTCTGTTTAATACTACAATGATGAATGCATATCATTCTACATTTGTCCAAACTTGTGGAAGGACAACACCAAGAAAGACTTGTAATGTACCTTCTGGACTTTGGATGACTATTATGTGTCAGTGTATGTTTATCAATTTTAACAAATGTACCACCGATAGGGGATGTTGATAACGGAGGAGGCTCTGTATTTGTGGGGAGGCATGATGTATATGGGATATCTCTGTACCTTCCCCTCATTTTTGCTCTGAACCTAAAACTGCTCAAAAAATACAAAGTCCTAAAAATAGCAAATAGCTTTCATTTTTGACAATGATTATCTGTAAGTTGTACCTGAATCACTATCAAAGAAAAAAGACATTTGTAATTATGAGAACCTCAATGCGATAGCTTCAGAAAGGAAATATCAATACTCAAGCAATGGAAAGTTTAGCCATTATTGGTCTTCCCTAAAAAGCGATTTCTCTACCTTTCTTAGTTCAACACCACAAAAGATTATATTTGAAGAACAGGTGATACAAAACTCTATTTTTTCTTTTGTCATGTGTAATTTCCTTAACAGAATAATAATACAAAACAAAAACCAAGTAGTAAATTCTAAGTATTTTCTGAATATACCTATATATTATTATATTTTATAGAAAATTCGCAAAATGTCCTTGATCCTTTAAATGGCTTTAAGGTATAACAACAAAATTCAATGCTTTGTATCAAAATAGATAATGAGAGCCTATATGGTATCCCGATTTTGTCAAAGAAAATTAGATTATGTGGGAATTCAAAGGGTACACACAGTGGTTCCGTCTTTCTCATCCAAATAAAATGTTCACAAAGTCTTGAACTAGAAACAGAAATTCATCTCAGTTTCTGGTTCACAGTTATGAAATATCAATCCAAGTTAATTTTATTTATTTTATTTGCCTTTAGTGACACCCAGAGACATTTCTGTAAATCATGTGGAATCAGGTAAAAGATTAAATGACTTCAATTCATTTAACGTGGAATCACTCAAACCCCAGGATACAATTTACCAAAAGAGAAGGTGCTTACACAATCTTTCTAAAGTATTTGAATAAATTTTTCTTTAATAAATTAGAAAATGATAAGGCAGGCTCAATTTCTATCAAATAGAAAAATAAAATGCCAGTAATTGTTTTTTTTTTATCATATTCATTTTTCTGGCAATAAACATTAACTCAGCCTATCCAGACTGATTATGGGAAGTGGAAAAATAGAAACTGAAAATTGAAACTTGGTCAGTAAAGTCACATGGCACGCGTTCCGAAGAATCCTCACAGAGGGAAGCACCAGTAAAGGCTCCACACACAGTCATTGATAAAAAGTAAAGAGCATCTCAGAAAAATGTGGTTTGACAAAAACAGAAATATTAGGTATGAGTAACTCAGTAACTGACCTGGCTTATTTCAGTTACCTTTGGTTAGTTTTAAATAAGATGTAATTTCCCCTTTCCATCATGTCAATGTATTTACCAACGACTCAAGTGACATGTGACCAATAGAAAAACTTCTAATTTCTTCCCGATGTTTAACATGCCAGATTCTAATGTGTAATGTCATTTTCACTTATCATCTCTCTTACCTCAAACAAATTAGTCTCTCACTGCCTTTTTCTTCAGGACATGGCAATGTTTGTAATGGAAATTCAAACTACTGGCATCTTTTCCATCTTAGGTTAAAATAGAGAAAGTAGGACATTACAGCCCCATTTGCGCATTTTTCTAATCCAGAGAGGAAAAATATTTTCAAGGAAAGCATTGAAGTCTGTACCTTTACCATTAGGCAAATAATCAGGGTCCTGTGAAGACAGTTCCCCAGTTCATCACTGCTGGAGCCAGGAGAAGGTCCCTGGAGAGGACTTATCCAGCTCGCCTCGACTGCGCATGGATGGTTTGTTGACATTGTAACTGGAGTGCAAGTTGAGAAGTTCACAGGAGGTAAGGTAGTTGTTGGGGCCTGTCAAGATGCTCTTCTCAATGCAGAAGTTAAAAGTATTATTCTAGAACGTTCTACCAACTGTGAGTTGTCTGGAAAATTCATTCAGATTTGGACTAAATTATTTTATATATAAAATGGAAATATTATTAGTACTTACCTCCTTAGTAAGTACTCAATACATGGTTACCATTATTATTTTAAGCAACTAGTGCTTATAATAGCACCAGTGCTAATAATAACAATACTAAATAATAGTAAACGTCTCAAAATAAAAATAAAAGTGATTACTACTATCTTTAAATTTTAAGAGTGAAGAATTTGAACAGCATAATAATATTTTCAATACATAAAAGTCAAGGCATAATTATTGTGCCATGGGACTCACAATTCAATAAATATTGGTTAGACCTGGATTTGCACCTTAAAAAAAAGGGCTCGTTTGCATTTTCTAACTTTGCAGAAACACAAAACATAAGGAAGACAGCAGTTTCAGGAGAAAGTCTTACAAGAACATTTAAGTGAATGACTGCATTCCTTTAAAATGCGGAGCAAAACCCTTCTGTCAACTACAGATAAGTATTTTCCTTCGGAATGAAAACTTACGGATCTCTACAGGTGCCTAGCAGATTGAATTATTTTCTACAAACACAGTGTTAATTAATGGCTAATCTTATTTCTCCATATTTGATTTACGGGTATCAAAAGGGAGTGTGACTCATCACAAAAAGGCATAAATATCACTCAAAGATGGATAAAGTGACATATTCTCTTTGGAGAGAGGGTTAATGCGTGAAATGCCTGAGAATGCCAAATATAGTTAAAATGGTGCTATGAATGAGGAAGACGGTTTAAAAGACGTGCATGCATACCCAGTTGACAGGGGCTAGACTGTGCCCTGTCACTTTGCTTAAACTGGGAACTCCATTTCACAGAATCCCCTCCCCTGTCTTTTTCTGAGTAGCGCTAGCCAGAATGGAAAGTCGTGCAAGATTTAGAAGTCATTAAACAGTCAAATAGCTGATAGACACAACAGTGCCTAGTTCATTCCAGCTCATCGTCTTCTACACATGCTCAGATCTTCCCGATAACTGAAACTGTAGCAACAAACAAGGGTCCCAGGCCCCCCAACTTTGGAGCAGAAACACAGCAGCTAAAGAGAGAAGCAATTCCCCACATACCTCTCCACAAGCTCCACAGAAAGAATTGTAACTCCTCCTCCTCCTTTTTCTATTTCTCCTTCTTCTTTCTTCCTTCTCCACCTCTCCTTTCTCCTCTTTTTTCTCTTTCTTTTCCTTTTATCCTTCTATTTCTATAGTAATTGAAGGTGTTCAGTTAAGCTGGAGAAGTTCCCCAGCGTTAGTCAAGGAGGCATTTCTTTTAAAGACGACTTTCAGGCATTTGAGAAAAGACACAACCCTTAAAATATGCATAAAGAACTTATAAATACTTTGATGTCAAGGGAGCTTTGGATATGATAGCTGTATAAAGACTCTGACACCCCTAAATATTGTAGATTTATAGTGGGAAAAATGCAGTCTGCTGTCTTTCTATTCTGGAGAATCATTTAAGTGAGAGAAGATGCATTTTATAAATTAAGGGGGAAAAAAAGAAACATGAGAAATCCCTGGGGAATGTGCAGGCTCTGCCGAACTACTGAACACATATAATGATGTAAACTTGGAGTATGGAAATCAAGACTTGAGGAGAGACTGGACTGGAGGGTGGATTCCAATTCCTCTTCTTATCTTCCCCCATGTCAGGGCCTTTCACTTACCACAGCATGCAGCAGTAATCTAGGCCTGTTGTTTTGGATGTGGTGATACTTATCACAAAGGTCCTTGAATGCTTTGAGCTGAGAAACAAAGGATGATGAGACATCCTTTAGCATTCACATCTCCACCTGTTCTTCCTCCAAAATCAATGGGCTTTGCAAACTCAGATGACTGCCGCTTCCCAATGCTGATGCTTCTTAAGAATTTAGAGCAAAGGGGTCCTGCCCAGGGGCAAGTGGTTAAGTTCCTGCTCTCCACTTCGGTGGCTCAGGGTTTCACATGTTCAGATCCTGGTGGTGGACCTAGCACCACTCATCAAGCCATGCTGAGACGGCATCCCATATAGCACACCTAGAAGGACCTACAGCCAGCATATGCAACTATGTACTGGGGGCTTCAGGGAGAAGAGGGAAAAAAAATAAAGATTGGCAATAAATATTAGCTCAGGGCCAATCTTTAAAAAAGAAAAAAAAAGAATTTAGAGGAAAAATCCTAATCAGAGGTGTCTTTTAATCCAGAGACAGCAAAATGCAGAGTAGGGGCCTGTTTGACTTCAAAATTACTTGTTGCTTACTCGATAAATTTACCTGGTTATGCATGGCTAAGGAAAAGTTTGCTTTATTCAGATGTCTTAAAATATTTCATGGAATCTGAAAAATATAAACCTCTCCAGCAAACTGAATAACACGTAGTAACTAAACTGAAAGAAACAAATAGTTAAAAATACGTGTGATACATATGAAGGGTCAGCGCCCGACAAAAATCCCAGGTGTGATTCTCCAGGCCCAACCATAGGCAACTCACCTGGCAGAACTCATGGAGCATATCTGCCCTCCCCACACCAAACCTGGGGCACAACCAGGGCTTTGCAATCTTTGAAGGGAGAGGCAGTCAAGGACTCACCTGGGTCCCCCTGGCCAGTCATGCTGTCACTCACCTTTGCCTTCCCAGCCCAGGCTGTCTTCAGCCCAGGCCTTCCTGGGTGCCTCCGCAGAGGCCTCCTTTCCTGTGTGGGGACCTGGAATTGGCCACCCCAAGATATGTCTCTTTGGCATCAGGATTATTTGAGGCTGATTGCTTTTGATAAACTGGGACAGGGAAGGAGGCTCTGAGGAATGGAACTTGCCCTTTGTTAGAACACGTTTACATTTGTAAGGTAAATCTCTATCTGTAAAAGGTGCCTCCCTCTCTGTACCAGGAAGAAGAAAGGCGATGACCTTCTCTCTAAAAAACTCTTAATCAATACCAAAGGCAAGGACTTAAATCTGCATTTTATTGTGCTTGTCTGGTAACCTCCTGTAACTGACTTCCCTCCCCCTCCCAACGTAGGCATTTCTTTAAGGATTAAGCATCTTTCCTTAGGCTAGGAACTGATTGCTGTGTTCACCTGTGACCGCCCAGCTTCAGAAAATCGACTAGCCTCCTGCTACGCCCTCTGAGATAGCAGACAATTACCTGCTGTGTCCATCAAGCAATGTGCCAACAGGGCAATCTTGTGACTATTGTGGGAGGGACATTTCAATCACATGTGAAACACCCTGTTTGGGGGGATATAACCACTCTGTGCACCCCACTTCTTCGGTGCCCTTTCTTCCTTCCGGGAAGAAAGGCCCCGGGCCATGGTTCCTCATAAAGCTTTGTTTAATTTTCTCTTGCTATTCTGTCTCATGTGAATTTAATTCGTTCTCCAGCCAGACGAACCCACATTTGGGAAGAGGAAATGTCTTCCTCCCCTACACCTGCATGTGATTAGGGAGTGGAGGAGAAAGGGGAAACTTTGAGGATACTTTTCTCAGTACTTTTCTACCCCTATCCCACCCCTTTACCAGATTTTGAATATCTAGCATTCAACTATAAGACATACAGTAAATAAAACAAAGAAAAAATACTGTCGAGACACCAAATATTCAGTAGAACAAGAAACATAAAATAACAAGACATTGAAGGTATCAGATAGAGATTTTAATGTAACTATGATTCATATGATACAATATCCTAGAAAAGGTAAACATGTATGAACAAATAAGGATTTCCAGTAGAGATATGCAAAATATATGAAGAGACAAACAGAATGTTTGAAATAAAAATACAGGATGTCAGAGATGAAAAATCTGTACAATGGGTTTATCAACAGATGACACAACAGGAAAAGAATCAGTGACCTTAAATATAGTTCAATGTAAATTTTCTCTGCTGAAATAAAAAATTAAGATAAAATAAATTTAAAAGAAAATAGCATCAAAGAGCTGTGAGACAAAATCAAAAGGCTTAACATATGTATTTGGAGTCTCAAAACAAAGAGAGAGAAGGAGTATGAAAATATATTTGAAGAGATATTAGTTGGAATTTTCAAAAAATAATAAGAAATGATAAAAAACTGATCCAGAGGGGCTGGCCCGGTGACACAGCAGTTAAGTTAGTGCACTCCATTTCAGCGGCCCATGGTTCCCTAGTTTGGATCCCAGGCATGGAGGTATGCAAGGCTTACTAAGCCATGCTGTGGCAGACATCCCGCATATGAAATAGAGGAAGATGGGTACAGATGTTAGATTGGGGCCAATCTTCCTCAGCAAAAAGAGGAGGATTGGTAGCAGATGTTAGCTCAGGGCTAATCTTCCTCAAAAACAAAAAAAAGATCTAGAATGGCAAAGAATGCTGGACACACTCAATAGATGCAGAAAAAGCAGCAACAAACTTCATGTATTCATGATAAACAAAGCAAAACACAAAACTCTCAGCAAACTAGGAATAGAAGAGAAATCTCCCTGAAAGGCCCCGAAATGATTAAAACATTCTATAAAAACCTACACCCAATATTATACTCAATGGTGAAAAGTTGAATGCTTTCCTACTAAGATCTGACACAAGGCAATAAGATCTGTGCTACCGTTTCTATTCAGCACAATATGAGTGACCTACCCATTGCAACAAGAGAATAACAAGCAATGAGGGACATACAGTTCTGAAAGGGAGAAATAAATGTCTTTATTTGCAGTGATCTGACTGTGTATCATAGGAAATCTACCAAAAAACAAAACAAAAAAAAAGGAGTTTAAGGATCTACAAAATAAGCTACTAAAACTAATAAATGCCTTAGGTAAGGCTGCAACATACAAAGTCAAATAGTAAATTTAATTTTATTTCTATATATTATCATTCATAATTGGAAATTGAAATTGAATGAAAAACAGCACTTACAAAAGCATTAAAACCTACAAAATACATAAAGATACATCTAGGAAAAGATGTGCATGTTTGCTGGCAACTATAAAACAATGCTGAAATAAATCAAATAAACTTGCACAAATGGAGAGATACACTGTGTATACGGATTGGAAGAGTCAATGTTTATAAGATGCCAATTCTTCCTAGATTGATTTATAGTTTCATTGCAATTCATATCAAAATCATATTGCTTCACTTTTGTCAATGAACTGGTGAAATAGAAAATAGGTCATCACCTGAGAATAAGAATAGAACAGAAAATTTTGAAGGTTAGGGGAAACAGAAGTTGTAGGTGAGTTATTGAAATGGGCAAATAAATGGACTGGAAATACAAGGCACACTTGAAATTAGGAATTATAAGTTTACTATCATCCAAAAAAAAAAAAAAAGAAAAGTTTAACTAATAAAAGAAAAGGGAAATGAATAATCTTAAGAACCCCAAACTAAAAATCTGAACAATTTAGCTAGGGTAAAGAGTTTGCATAGGAGACATCTTAGGGTCATATACTAAAGTATTTGTAATAATTTCAAGACATCAATAAAGGCAATTAAGCATTACTGTGGGTCAGAGAACCACGCCACCGGTCTGTCGGTTGTCAGACTGTGGTGGCTGCATGTTGCTGTGATTCTCAAAGCTATGCCACCAGCATTTCAAATTCCAACAGAGTCACCCATGGTGGACAGGTTTCAGTGAGCTTCCAGACTAAGACAGACTAGGAAGAAGGACCTGTTCATCCACTTCCAAAAAACTGACAATGAAAACTCTATGAATAGCAGTGGAGCATTGTCTGAAATAGTGCTGGAAGTGAGAGGATGGCGCAAAAAGACTGGTCAGGGTCCACTCTGCCGTCCGCAGGGTAGCTAGGAGTCCGAACAGATTTTACTAGCACTAAATCCAAGAGAAAACATGAAAGATAGAAAGAAAAATACAATACTTGAAAAAATAAAGTAAGATGTTATAAATAATTCTAATAAATATGTAAGTTTTAAAATCGTCAAGTAGAAGATAGGTCTCAAGTGTGATAAAAATAATAGTTCTAACAATATATTGTATATAATTATAATTATATCAAAAAGATATGAAAAAATTCTAAATAAATGAATTTAAAAATATTCATCAGATAAAAATGAATCACAAGGATGAGGGGTAATATTCTCAACATCTGACAAAATAAAATCTAGGGAAAAATAAAATACATCGTGCTAGTTTATGGAACAATAGACAAAATTATATAAACATTTTAATATAGAAATTCAGCAACTCATGCTAAGTAATTTCAAGCAAAAACTCATAGAACTTCAAGAAGAAATAAACTTTTAGCTACCAACATTAATACATGTTTATAAAATGATAAGTCAAGCAGATAAAAGATAAATTTATAACATAAAACATGCGATTAATGAGCTCAAGCTACTTCATATAAATTATGCCTTAATATCCTGAAAAGAAAATATATTCTATTTTAGAACACTTGAACTGAATTAAAATAGACAAAGTTTTCTGAAATTCCAAAGAATGAATACTACACAATCTTCTCTGATGTAATCAATACAAAAAATCTTATTAACAAAATGAATGCTATTTCTTTGGAAAATAAATTATATACTAATTACATTTATACTGCGAAAGAAAATAAAAAATTCTGAGAAATTGCAATAATGAATTTGTGAATCGAGCTCATTTAACTTACATAAAATTTTATACATTTAATTGTATTGAACAGGAAAAAGGCATCAAATGTTTAAAACAAATTCCTTAAACAGTCGACTCAAGGTGTTGAAGAAAATGGGAAGAGATCAAGAAGATTCAAATACTGGAGTTCTGAACCAAGTTTAAAGGAGACCCACATCATAGTTCTAAAGCATGATCCTTAACAAGCAAGACACCTCACAATATCCAGTATCAATGAGGTCAGATGATGCCCAGAAGTGTTTTCTAATTGTATTTGGCCTACTTGAGAATTGTTATCCAACCTAAAGTAATGTATGTCATAAGTCATCATCTGAGGTAGCTATAATTTTCATTTCACTACAGAGGTTGCGTGGTCTTATATTGCAAAGAACAACCTAAAATAAAAGTGAACATTATGATACCAGTGACAGAATTGAGATTTAAGTAAAGAGTACGAGGAAATAGTAAAATTTAGGCATTTTTTTTGATAATTTGGAAGAATAAACAAGGATTTTTTTTGTATATCTTTGAGGCATTCCCGTCCAAGAATAATGAACATCTTGATAGAGAAAAGTAAATTTATTTTTGGCTTCTAGGGTAGATCAAAATAGAAAGGAATTGAGAGCTTATATCCACCGTGGTATGTAGTAGGTGAAACACATAGCACCGTATTTGCTATGTTAGACATCATGAGAAGATTAAAAAACTAATAATCATTACATGTTGACTATTGCTTTCAATAGTCAGGGTACCATCTCTAAGACTCTTGTATATATTAATTTATTAACTTCGAAAAATGAGGCTAAAAATTTTAAGTTCCTTACAAAGATCATTTAGTGTAACTGGCACCCATGATTCAAATACACAGAGTTTGGCTCCAGAATTTGCAATTTAGCAGTTTTGCTATAGTGACTTTCTGACTCCTGCATACAGACTCTCTAGTGAAATAGTATGATGTTTAAGAAATATTAATTTTTAATATTTTAACCTTGCATATCAGTAAACACTGGATGGGTCCATAACAGTTATGAAACAAAATGAAATAGTTTACGCAGTAAAGTAGCATATATGTTACTTTGTATATAGCACCATATGCTGCTTGGTTTGTAAATACTCCAGAATTATGTAATTGAAAACTGTGCTTCAGTATAAATTTTACATTATATTACCTAATTCTATACAATGAATGATATCATTATCTATACACTCATATAACCAGAGATCTGAGTGGACGATGGGCCAGACATTTATACATGAAATGTTTTAATATTATGTTTATGTAAAAGACGAGATATTTTTATGAAGACTGTAACATTGAAGATTATGCAGTTGGAATTAAGGCATCTTTTGAAAAGTCTTTGTCCCTCCTTTCTCCTTATACAATCAGTAAGAACACTCTGATTTCCTCCTATATATCTCTCAAGTCCAAATCTATTGCCACTTTCCAAATTCAATTTATAGCTATCTCTTTTCTACTCATTTTCTTTTGATCTAATCCAATTCATTCTCTAAACTTCAGTTTAAGATTAATCTTTTTTAAGGATCAAATTGTTAGAGTAACTTCTCTGTAATATACTTCAGCAGTTTCTCGTTCTTACGTTTGAGGTAAAATTTCTAAGGTGCCTTAGAGAGATACCAAAGTCATGCAATACCACTGTATTTTCTTTCTTAATTCCTTGAATGCATATGTCTTATACCATAGAGGCATTTGTCCATTTAGTCCTTCCAATAATTTTTTATATTTATGCATATAGGTAACATATTAAAATTATGTAAAATTTGTTTAAAATTTACATTTATAATTTATATACATACATATATATTTATATTTAAAGTGCTATTTGTCATATGGTTTCCTTTTTAAGATAGTTGAGGATTTAAAAGGTTGCTTTATATGGTTATAATGGCAGAACATAGAGAAAGAGAAGGTATATGTTTTTATGTTCAATACATATTGCATATTATGTGTTGTTATAGACTGAATGTTTGTGTCCCCCCAAAAGTCATATGTTGAAATTCTAATCCCAATGTGATAGTATGTGGAGGTGAGACCTTTAGCAGGCAATTAGGTTGTGAGGATGGAGCAGTCATGAATGGGATCAGTGCCCTTATAAGAAGAGGACAGAAAGCTAGCAAGTTCTCGTTCCGCCATGTGAGGACGCAGCAAGAAGGCAGCCATCTGTAAACCAGGAAAAGGGCCCTCATCCAGAAGCCAACCATATGGGCACCCTGATGTCAGACTTCCATCCTCCAGAACTGTGAGAAATACATGTTTGTTGTTTAAGCCCCCTAGTCTATGACATTTGCTATAGCAGCCTGAACTAAGATGTGTGCAAATAGTTTGTTTTTCATCATACACTTAAAAGTATGGAATTTACATTTAAAGGTAAATTGAATGTAACTTAACTTAAATGGCTCCCATTATATAGTGTGTGTGTGTGTGTGTGTGTGTGTGGATCGCCTGTGTTTATTCATTAATTCTTACTAACTCTTCCTTCCCGAGATCAAATCTTACCAGCCTCTTCATCATATAACTTTTTCCATAGCAATTATTGGTTGTTCCATTGAGCTGTAATTTTACATTTATAATGCAGTCATTTGATGGTCTGTCCCACTAGACTATAAATTCTGCAACGGCAATCAATATTTGTTTGTGCTTGCCATTGGATATTTTTATTGACTTATAAATAGCCAATAAATATTTGGATAACTAAATGATTGAATAAAGACATGAATGAATGATGTATCTTTCAATGGATTAAAGAGGATACGTATGTTAAATGATTAACAGTAACTGATCTCTGCAGTTAGAGTATAGAGAAAAATCATGATAGACTCATTATCTGTGTACTCTAATCAATTATGCTATCTTAGAAACTATAAAACACCATTCCTTCTGTTATTAAATTTGTAAGTGATCTTATCTCCTAATTGCTCAACAGAAAATTCTTGGTTTGAGGCTTAGTTGATGTTTTTCTTTGTATTTTTATGTGCTTGTTTATATATTGATACCATAGAAAAGTCGAATTATGTTAGTATACAAACATCATCATACAAATAAGAGAATATTGTCAAAAATATTGTTGTTAAAATAAATTTATTGTAAATCCTCCTAGTGAAATTTGAATGCAAAGAGCTGCATACAAATCTGATAAAATTAACTTTATTTGAAATGTTATTTGCAACTTCTGTTACTAAAGAGACAGTTTACTTGCATAATTAAACATTAAACATTAGAATCTTCCCAAAGGATTTATCTTTTATAGAAAGAAACTTTTTGTGCTGTGCAAGGAATGAAATCATTTAATCAAGTCTCTGTGGTAATTGTCTTAGTTCAGGAGATTTTCCTTATTCCTCATCTAAACAATTCATTGATTTCTTTCATTCACTTTTGTAATGTCTCAATATAGCTTTCATTATATACTAGTAACTAATTCTTTCCTCTATAGCATACTATTGTTTTCCTACTATTAAAAATATATATTTACGGGCTGGCCCCATAGCCAAGTGGTTAAGTTCGTCCACTCCGCTGCAGGCAGCCCAGTGTTTCATTGGTTCGAATCCTGGGCGCAGACATGGCACTGCTCATCAAACCATGCTGAGGCAGCGTCCCACATGCCACAACTAGAAGGACCCACAATGAAGAATATACAACTATGTACCCGGGGGTTTTGGGGAGAAAAAGGAAAGAAATAAAATCTTTAAAAAGAAAAAAATATATAGATATATATATTTATTCACACAAATGTTAGCCTTTGATATTTTATTTTCATGATCTAAGGAATACGCATATAAAACAATGAATATCTTAAATAACTCTTTGCCAAATAATCTTTTAGATAGAATTCAGAATTTTAAAAATTGCCTTTTGTGGTTATAAAGGTAGAACATAGAGAGAGGTATATGTTCACTACAATTATTTGTTTAGTAAGTATTTTGCATTACGTCCAGATTGCATTGTTTTTATCATTTCCTAACATGGTATCCAGAAGTGAATTTGAGGGAAAATGCATTTTCTCTAATATCAAGAAAATCCAGCTATTATACATATTCAGCTTTTTCCAGGAAAAAGAAATAAAATCTAGGTTTCTCCATGAGAAAGAAATAATCATGACATAGAAAGCATTACCGGGAAGAAATGTACAGATCTTACCTGATACCTACACATAAATATAAGCTCTGCAAATAATTAGTATGTAAATCATAGGTAGCTGATACATCTTAAATGCTGAAAAGATATTATAGTTAATAAGAAAATTAAGAAAACAAATTCATATCATTATAATATTATATATTTACTTAGAAAGTCTTTCAAAATACTACAGAAGGAAAAAAACTGAATCCCATACTCTGCCTAAATTATCTAAAATTTCAAATTAAATATTAATTAAGAAAAACATTGGTAGGGCAATACTTCATTTTTTCATAAATCGTTTATTTAGCAATATTAGCCATATGACATGTGCCACTAACTTTGAAGGAAACCCAACAAAAAATAATTTTTAAAAACCTAAAAATAATAGAAGAGTAGGAAAATACTTGTACAGCACTTTAATAAATGATCATAACATTCTTGAATTATTTAAAAAAATAGATTGTTTGCATAGTTATTTAATGAAGGGGCTGTTCTGAAAGCAGTAATGGTTGAGACTGAAAATCATTTTTAGAAAAAAAGAGAACATTTCTGAAAATCGATCTTCTGATTTAAGATGATGACTATCTCTCAGGTACTGATTTATATACCTTTTCTTATATGTAAATAGAGAAAATTTAGAACAAGAACAGAGGTCAGGCTGCAGAATACAGCAAAGAATCTTCACTAATGCTTTTGCAGAAGAGCCCTTGAAAAAGTAGAATCTAGAAAAAAAAAAAAAAACGTGATAAAGTTTCTGCCCAGCCAAAGGTGGATCTCACAGCTTCTTTTCCAGGTAGTCAAGGTCATTTTGAGCCTTGCAGACTGATGCTTGCCCATCCTTGCCTGCACAGAAGCCCTGCATTCTAGGTGCAATCTAATCCAGTACAGATGGGAATGAGGGACTTTCTGTCTTCATTATCTATCTTTTTTATCAAGTACATTCTCACTCAGCAACCTCACACTTATTTATTTATAGAATCACTTTTCCTCAGATCACCTCTTCATAGTTTACAAGACAATGGTTTAGAAATAGTAGACAGCAGGAGGATATTTTTCTTTGAAATGTTCTGAATTTACTCCATGTTTCCTGAATTCTCTCTCTCTCTCAATCAGAAAAGCCTACAGTGATCCTCCTCCTGTGTTTTTCCTTTACTTTTACACAGAACACTTCACTTCTGACACTTCTGGTCACCAAATGTTTGGAGGTTTTTCCCCACACCAAGTAATTCCCCATGATGCTGGTTGGATGTCCTACCATTCAACTCAATTCTGACGCTGTCTACCTGGAGATAACTACCTGGATAACTGTTTCCATGTAGATTGTGTTGGATCCCACAGGTTAAGGGCTCAGTCCCACAAAACTGCATCCCATCACTTTAGACACTAGTCACAAGTCCAGGTTGTCACCTGTGCTTCTGACCTACTGGCTATAGAAGAGAGGGTTCAATGAGGAGACCCCCTCCTTGGGTTCAATTAATTTGCTAAATCTGCTCACAGAACTCACAGAAACATTTTACTAACTGGATTACTGGCTTCTTATAAAAGGATATAACTCAGGAACAGCCAGATGGAAGAGCTGCATAGGACAAGGCTTAGGGAAAGGGCACAAAGCTTCCATGCTCTCTCCAAGCACATTACTCTCCCCAAATCTCCCAGGTATTCACTAACCGAGGTTCTCTGAACCTGGTCCTTTGGGGGTTTTTATTACATAGGCATAATTGATTAAATCATTGGGCTCTGGTGATTGATTCAACCTCCAGCCCCATCTGCTCATTTCAGAAATCAGGGGATGGGACTGAAATTTCCAACCCTCTATCACTATTGAGTGCCCCGGCAATGCAACTCCATCCCTAGGTGCTTTCCAAAAATCCCTTCATTCACATAAACCCAGTTGTGGTCAAAAGGGGTTTGTTATGAATAGCAAGACATCCATTTTACCTTTATGGCTCTGAAGCAATTTCAGGAACTGAGGATAAGAGACCAAATATTATGAAAACAGATGCTCCCATTACTCTTATCACTCAGGAAATTCTTGGGGAGCTGTGAGCCAGGAACTGTCAAAGAAGATCATATATATATGCAAAATATATTTCCATCAACTGAATGACCAAATATATATTTCTTATAAATCACAATGTTGCACTTTCTCTCTGTCTGTGTTTATTTGCAGTCAAGCCTCAAAGTATAGGGGACATTATATGTAAATGATATACTTTAGGGTTTAGGTAGATACAGAACATATTTCAAGACTCTTCCACCAGATGTCTATCCCATTACTCCAAGATTACTTCGTTATTTACAGTTTTCTGGTTTTTGATTTGAATTTTTTTGTGGCTGAAATATATGTAATTAAAATGTCATGAGGTCGGGCTGGCCCCGTGGCCGAGTGGTGAAGTTCGCGCGTTCCGCTGCAGGCGGCCCAGTGCTTCGTTGGTTCGAATCCTGGGCGCGGACATGGCACTGCTCATCAGACCATGCTGAGGCAGCGTCCCACATGCCACAACTAGAAGAACCCACAACGAAGAATATACAACTATGTACTGGGGGGCTTTGGGGAGAAAATGGAAAAAATAAAAAATCTTTAAAAAAAAAAAACAAAAAACAAAAAAAAAATGTCATGAGGTCTTAATGTTTATTTTTAGCATGTAGTTTTCTACATTATGATTA
This sequence comes from Equus quagga, assembly GCF_021613505.1. NCBI lineage: Eukaryota > Metazoa > Chordata > Mammalia > Perissodactyla > Equidae > Equus > Equus quagga. The sequence goes on from NC_060269.1 coordinate 23,329,285, forward strand.
GTATGCAACTCTTTCTACAGAAAAGATGGACCTTTATTTCATTAGGTTCCTCAAGACTCCATACATTTGTTTTTCCTTTTTGCCTTTCTTGCATACAATACAATTCCTAGAAGGAGGAGTATATACTGAAGGTCGATCATTCCTCTCCTTCCATTCTCTCTTGAATCCATTTTAATGAGCCTTACATAGCTTTCCTGGAAAAATATGTCTTCCCAGGATCACCAACATCCTCCAGGTAAATACAGCAGTCAATTTTAGTCTTCATCTTACTTGAACTGTAAGTAGCATTCAAGACAGTTGATCACTTCCTCTTCCTTGAAACATTACCCATAATTGACTTTTCCAGAAACCCCTTCTCCCAGTTTCCTTCTTATCTCACTGGCCTGTCCTTCTCAGTCTCCTTCGATACTTTGTTCTCTTCTCCTGTCTGCATGAGTGTGAGTGTCCCAAGATTCAGCCACAAGAACTTTCTTTATTTTCTTACAGGTAATTTCATTGACTCCAGTGGCTTTAAATCTACATGATGATGACACCCTAATCTATATTGCCAGCCCAGAAAACTTCCTTGAATTTTGAACTTGCATATCCAACCACTTGCTTAACATCTTCACTTGAATATGTACATCAGGCATCTCAAATTTAACATGTCTAAATCTTAACTGATAAGCCCAAAACCTGTTCCCGCATTTTTCTTCATTTTAGGATATAGAAATGTCATTCTTCAAGATTCTCAGTTTGAAAATCTGGAAGTCATCTTTGGCACCTCACTTTCTCAGATTCAATCCATCATCATACTCTGTACATCTACATTCAAAAAAACACACAGAATCTGTCCACTTTTCACCATTTTTATGACAAATCAACATCCAAACCAATCTTATTTCTCAGTTAGAAGGTTGGGAGAAAATGGTTTAAAAATTGTCCTCTTGCGTTTACACCTATAACCTGATAATATATTTTCATCAGGATAATCAAAGTGACTTTAAAATGGTCAATCAGAGCAGATCATTATTTTTCTCCAAATGCTCCCATGGTTTCACATTCCAACCAGAGTTCCCTCACTGGCCTACAATGCCTTGCCCTGCTCTCTCTTTAGTTTTGTATCATGTTATTCTCTCTCTTGTCCAGTCATCTCCTACTGCCAGGGTCCAGCCCCAGCAGGAACAGGGTCTCCTGAGGGATGGACGGCGTAGGCGAAGGAGGAGGCAGTGAGACAAGGAGTTTGGTGTCCAAGTCTAACTTTATTTGTGTATGTATGATTTATTTAGGGCTCAGGATATGCAAGGATGATTTCATGAAACAGTCCCAATATATATTTTGGGCTCGCGTAAGCGGGTTTTTGCAAGGTAGACAATAGTCCTAAGAGTAATTGATTGCAAGGTAGACAATAGTCCTGAGAGCAATTGATTGTGTGTAGGCCTGGGGGGAGTCAAGTTTCTGCAATCCTTTACCTCAAGGAGGCCACCCCCAGTGGCCTCCTGACTCAAGGGGCTGTGGCAACCACCGTCCTCTTAGAGAGATCTGTGGGGGCCACAGATTTCTTTGTTCCCTCCCCACTCCCACCGCTTCACCCGACCAAATGACGGGTCAGAATGTTCTTTCCCTAGAAGACGTTTTTCCCCAGAACTTTTCCTAGAATATTGTATTGTATCATTCTCATTCCCAGGGCCGGGGTGACTTCCCCTGAAATAACCCCAGGTACAGAACAGAATAAGCAGAAGCAGGAAAGTCAAAAGTACCAGGGAGACTTGTTGCAGGGGCAGCCTGGGAGATTCCCTTGAGGGTCGCCGTGCGTCCCCTCATCTCTCTCCCGGACCGTGTCACAAGGCAGAGGCTTAACTTGTAGGCTGACGGCTCCCAGCATCCTACTGCGGTGACCTCCTTCCTGTTCCACTAATACATCAAGCAGGCTTTCATCATAGGGTCTTTGTATTTGCGCTTTCCCTTGCCTGGAAAACAGTCTCAAGAAAGAGTCGTCTGGGGGTTGGCCCGGTGGCGCAGCGGTTAAGTTCACACGTTCTGCTTTGGCAGCCCAGGGTTCGCTGGTTCGGATCCTGGTGCGGACGTGGCACTGCTTGGCAAGCCATGCTGTGGTAGGCGTCCCACATATAAAGTAAGGGAAGATGGGCATGGATGTTAGCTCAGGGCCAGTCTTCCTCAGCCAAAAGAGGAGGATTGGCAGCAGTTAACTCAGGGCTAATCTTCCTCAAAAATTAAAAAAAAAAAAAATCAAAAAAAGAAAGAGTCATATCCCTCGTTAGTTTCTTCTTTCAATTTACAGCTCAAATATGACCTTTTAGGGAGGACTACGCTGACGACCTTATATAAAACAGCAGCCTCTGCAGACACACACACACGCACACTCCCTTTCACTTTTTCCTCATTTATTTTTCTCTAAATGACTTTTCACTTTTGGATACTCTGAGCATTTGCTTATGAGTTTATTTCTCTGTCCCCACTACTAGACTATAAGTTCCATGAGAGAAGATACTATTTGCTATTTTGTTTACTGGTGCATCCCCAACACAAAACAGTATACTGGATCACAGATGCCAAGTGAATATTTGTTAAATGAAGAAACAAAAGATGCATAAATACGTTGTGGTCATTCTTTACTCTGATTGTTAACAACCTAAGTGGGAACTTGGTTGTAATCAGATTCTAGTTTTCACAAGTCAGAACATCCCTGAAAGTCTATCAGCACAGAACGGTTCTTAGAGTCTGTGGTTCTTAGATTCTCAGACTGAGTGATTGTTGAGTGATACCTATCGTGATGCAAAAAGTGCATTACCAAGCGCAGGATAGCATTTACTGACAATAGTCTCAGATGAAATCTTCCTCAGTAATAGGAAAAAATCATTGCTCTGTGTTTGACCTGAGATTGGACCTATTTTTCAGGGTGGTTCTGAGCAGGATTCCTTCATAAAAATGGACACATCAACCAGTTTCAGGCCATCTTGCCTAATAAGTGGAGTCATCTTTTAAGAATGCCACCTTGGGGTCAGGATGGGTTTGCGAATTACTTGCAAGTCATCATCTTTGTCATCAAAGTCTTTGTGGATCCTCTATCACCAATCTCGCAGGGACATTATTAAACACTGTAGGAGACCAACTGTCCTGTTCTTACATCTAATTCCACACTGTATATGACTCTGAGGACTCTAATTTTAAAGATATTTCCACTATCCTCCCTACTAATCATAATAGGTAAGTACCACTACTATCAACATTTCTAACCATCTAATATTGATTTTAAATTATGCTCAATGGTTATAAAGATATTTTTATGCCTATGACAATAGCAACAGTGACATTGGACCCAGATTTACTAAACAGCAATATCTCATACAGTGTCCAAAGCATAACACCAGTGAGTTCACTGCTAGCTCTCAGAAAAGTTCAGCTCTGTTCATTCCCACTTTAGTTAGGAGTAGGTACTTCTCCTTGTACACTTTAATGCCTAAGACTCTTCCAAACTCCCTGCCCCTAGAAGAAGATGTTAACCTGTATCTAGAGCTGTTGAATGGCAGTTTTTGCACGGATGATAATTTGGAAGGAGGTAAAGATGTTCACACATTCAAACACAGTTCATCTTCTGAAGCTTTTTCATTCTGCTACTTGGCCCCTATATTGAAGACGCCGTCTGCGCCTTCCTCCATTCAGGTCCCTACTTAGTCCTCTCCTCTTCGTTTTCCTTTCCTTCTCCTCCTTCTCCCAGGATAATTCTTATCTATCTAATTAAAAATTGTGATAATTTCTTATTTCTAAGAACGGTAATTGTTTCTCTTTCATAGTAGCTTCCATTTATTCTATATATGTAATGGACTCAAAGTCAATATATTGAGGAAGAGAGAGTATTCAAATAAAAATATCTGAGTCTTCGATAACTTCCTTAAGCCACCGAACCAACCGAGGGGCCACTAACAAGGCTTCTATTGTGTAATCATTAAAAGTCCTCATTACTTGCAAGTGAAAGTGAAATTAACTGAACTGTATACTAAATGTCTCTTTATCTGACTTACAAGATAAAAGCCAGATTGTATATGGCACGTTTTGATACCATCCTGAAAAAAGATCTCTACCTGAGATTTTCCTGTCATATTTGCTAGTTATTGCAACTTTAGCCTATGGACAATAACAGAAAGGGTATAAGAAATACCTGTTTCATGCGTAATCTTTGAGTTGTCCATGGGGCCTTAGAATTGTGTTAAATTCAGAGAGGCTTAGGTTTAAGTTACTCCCAGCTGTTGACAGAATGGATGAAAAAGACTGAGTCATGCTAGAAGTGGGTGATGCTTTCCTTTGGGGAAGAGCAATGGGAAAATAACTGACCACTGAACAGCTACTATCTCTTGAAAGAGCAGTTGATTGTGTTTGTGTTTGTGGTGGGGAGTTTGGGGTTGTAGTGGTCTCAATTTTAATTCAGAAAGCAGTATTCAAGTGAATTCTGCACAACAGAAAAATACCAAATTTGAAGAAAATCTGGGGCACTCATTTGTATAACTTAAATTTCACCATAAGCTAGGGAATTAGTACCAAACTAAATGCTGGAGCATCAGGGACAAATCCAAAGAGATTCTTTCTTAGTGATGAACTACCATTGGGATGAAGGAGATTCATGAATGTTTGAGGGGAAGAGTCCAGTACAAAATAATGTAATCAAACAAAAGAGGAACAAAGGAGGAAAAATTTAGAATGAGATCAAGCTTTATGTGCTGGGCCATATTGGTGCAGATGAGAAAGTCAGTAGATAATATTGTGACTAATGCCTTATAGGGGTATCCAGACCCATTCCTGAATTTTTACTTTTTTTAAGGAAGATAAGCTTCGAGCTAACATCTGTTGCCAATCTTCCTCTTCTTTTGCTTGAGGAAGATCAGTCCTGAGCTAACGTCTGCATCAATCTTCCTTTAATTTGTATGTGGGTCTACACCACAGCATGACTTGATGAGTGGTGTAGGTCTGTGCCTGGGATCTGAACCCATGAACCTGGCTGCCAAAGAGGAGCATATGGAACTTTAACCACTCAGCCATGGGGCTGGCCACTCCATTCCTGAAACTCTTGATTCTAGATGGAATTGACCTTATGCAATCCAAAAACCCAGCAGCAAAGTCTGAACCAGTGACTGCTGAAAGAGACTTACCCACAAACTGCAGTGGATAGAAAAAGAATCTGAGTAGCCTCTTTCAGAATGGGCTTAGAGCATTCTGTGTATAACTGTATGTAAGTCCATAACTAGATCCTTCTACATGTGACAGGGAAGATAGATGCAGCAAGCATCAAGAAATTTTCTAACTCAAATTCACAAGTTTTCTTATATTATTTTTTCTCAAAGCATTCCTTCATAAGGAAATAAATTCTTTCATAATATGATCACTATCTCTGTCAGGTAATTCAGTATTCTGTTATTAAAGCATGCATTTACAAGCAGTTCAAAATACACAATTAAACATTTTAAACTTAGAAAACTAAGATTAGTTGTGAAAGAAAAAACTGAACTTAAAAGGAAGAAATATAAATTATAATCTAAGTGAATCCATAAATAGAGCAGAATGTATTTACACTGTATACCTATTGTTGAGGAAAAAATATACTTGTGTGATTTTTCTTCCCATTCAAATAGACTTCCATTTGAAATCTCAAAATTCTTTTGTATTCTTATGCTGAATGGTAAGTGCTTTGTATGACAGAATTCTTTTATTCAAAAAGTATGGTATTATTTGATATTTCTGAAATATCCCTTATGCTTTTAGGCAGATACCAGACATACTAAAACACTTGAGTTTTAAAATAACTGGTATTATAAGGAATAGGCACAAATTGAGTATCTAAAATGCTTCATCGTTATTTTTGCTGTGAACAGAATCAGCTTTATAAACTCAGAGCCTGTTTCTTTTGGGCAATTATCATGAATACACATGAATTGTGTTCATTTTCCATTTATGCTGCAAATAGTCAATACCAGAACTGCAGAATAACAGCTTAATCAACATACTTTAATGGTCTTCATTCTCTTATGTCTAGATTTTCCTAAGCCAAAATTATTTATATAGTTTATATCAAAATTAAAGGTGCAATAATGGGAAACTTTTTTTGATGTTTTCTTTCATTGTAAGTAAAAACTAAATATTGGAATCCTCTAACTTACAAAGAGGGTCACGTTTCAAACAGCCGTTTTAAAGTCGGGTGGGAGGAAATAAGAAAGCATTTTCTTACAAAAATAGCAGGTAAGCATCATAGCTGATTTGAAGGGAATAAAGAAAGTGAAATTTCTAGCATACCAGGATTTATGACCAGAAATGTACACTCTCTCGGTAGAACAAGGTTTTCTCTCTCTGTCACCCCAGTTTTTTTTCATTCATCAGTATATTCCTGCTTCTTCCTATCTTCAAGGTGGTTGAGCAAGGTTGGAAGGTGAATTGATAGGCTGTCTGCCTCTAGTAGATTCAGGACGTAGATTCTATCAATGGATTATGTTGAATTCCAAGCTCCAAGGAGTCCAGCCATTAATAGGTACAATTAACTCTCATAGAGCTCAAATTCCACTCAATTGAGACAGATAATAAATACAAATACGATAAATTGGCAGATCATGATAGAAATAGATCAAGGAGATGTGGCATAGACATACTAAGTGAACTCTTTAAATTGAGTGGTGAGGAAAGACCTTCCTCAGGGGATGACATTTAACCTTGAGCCGGGAGGATAAGAAAGACTTCACTAAGTGGGATGAAATAAGTATATCTGTGGAACTTAAAGGCTGGTAGCTTAAACCTAGTGACAAGTGCTGAAATGATATAATATCAGGAAGAAGCACATTCTGTATACATTTGCAAGCCAGGATATGGGGTTTGGATTTTTATTCTAAGTACCCTGGGATACAAGTGAAGGTTTTAAAGTAAGTAAAATGGTTAACCTTTGAGAAGATCACACTTGCTAGAGTTAGCCCAATAATGAAGGCCTGTTCGCTTTTCTGTTATTTTCTTTGCGTTTCCTCCCTTTTATCCTCCATTCTTTCTTTTCTGTGTTTCTTTTTCCTTTATATTTATAAACAGGGCAGACTTTAGAATTAAATTTGATAATGTGACTTATGAACAAGCTGTATAACTGAATTTCTCAAATTTAAAATATTCCCTAATGCATGTAGTCATCCATTAATTTAACAAATATATATTGAGTATGTTATCTAAGTGAAGACTAATCTAGATACCAGGAATAGAGCAATGAATATGAGAGACAAAGATTCCTGTCCTCAAGGGGGGGAAACAGACAATAAAAATAAAAAATAACTAAAACACATAGTGAATAAGATAGTGATAAATGTGAGGAGAAAAATAAAGCAAAGAAGATAGATGTGGAATGTTGGGGGATGGTAGGAAGGCTTCGATTTCATACAGGGTTGTCAAAAAAGGCTCATTGAGAAGACGATGTTTCAGTAAGGACTGAAGGATGAGGAAGTGTACCTGGGTCAGGAGACATTCAGGCAAACAAAAATGAAAATACACACACTGTGAGCTAGAAATGTTATTGCTGTGTTTAAGAAGAGCAAGAAGTCTGCCTACATAATCCCAACACCAAATCATGACGAGCCAAGAAAAGCACTGCAAGAATTTTAGTTTTGCATTGAGAAAATAGGAGACTTAGAAAGTTTTGATCAGAATAGTAATAGGATCTGTCCTAATTACTAACAAGATCACCATGGCTGCTTTTTGAAAATAAATTTAAGAGAAGGGCAAAAGCAAAAGTAAAGAGATCAGTTATGAGATATTAAATAATAAAAGCAAGAGATAAAGGTTGCTCGGAAAAAGTGGTAGCTTAGAAGAGAGAGGTAGCAGATTCTAAATATATTTTGGAGGAAGTTCCTATAGAATTTGTAGAGGAATTGGATGTTGGATGGGAGTAAAAGAAAAGAATCGATGAGGATTCCAGTTTTGAGCCTAAGCAATAGAATGGAAAGAATTGTCTTTAATGAAGAGGAGGAATGTGAGAGAAGCAGTTTTATTTATTCAGAGTAAGGAGTGGAGGTAGACTAAGGACTTTGGTTTTGAACATGTTACGTTTGGAAAGCCTATTAGATACCCAAGTGGAGATGACGTTTAAGCAATTAGATGAATGACCAAAAAAGAAGTCTTTGTATAAGTAGTATTTGGAGTCATGATAGAAGTGGAGGTTATTATGAAAGTAAGTGTAAAGTAAAAAGATGCAGGAATACATCTTTGGGACACTCTAAAATATCAAGGTCTGGAGATAAACAGGAAATTTTGCAAAAGGGAGAGAAAATGAGATTGATCCAAAGTAAAGAATAAGAATGTTGTACGTTAGAACAGAAGTCAGAAGGACATGACCACAGTGTTGTTTGCTATAATAGGTCAAGATTGATTCAGACTAATAATTGAAATCTGGATTTTGTGAGCTTGACAAGGACATTTTAAGGGAACGTTAGAATGAAATAAATGCTTGGAGATGCTTCAGCAGAAAATCAGAAGAGAGCAAGTGGAGACATCGACTATAGACATCTCTTTTGAGGTATTTTGCGCTACCTAAAAGAAAGAAGGAGAATCTGTGAAAGATAATAGAGTTTAAGAGAGAGCTTTTTTAATTTCAGTTTTTAGTGGAAAATAGAAAAACTTTTATGATCATGGGAAAAATCTATGAGATAAAGAATCGTAGAGAATGCAGGAACAGAAAAAGAGAAAGCTAAAATAATGTCCATGGTCTGGTAAGCAAGGGTGGCAGCTGCTGTACACAGGAGCAGAAAATTCTTCCATAGTAACAGAATAGGCTAAATATATGAAACCAGATGCAAGCGCGAGGGGCAGTTATGGTGGAGGGAAGTTATGAGAATTCTCTTTTGATTTGATCCATTTTTTTCTCAGTGAAATATACAGCAAAGCCATTCACCTGAGAGTGAGGGTGGGGAAGAGAAGTGCAAAAAGAGTAGAGGTATATAATTATTATCTAAGAGTGTGGGAGGGTAATAGAAGTAGGGAAATAGAGACAGGGAAATAGAGAAGGACTCAGGAACAACTTAAATTTAGTGATCACCGATTCTAAAATGTTCTTTTCTCTAGCCATTTTCAGTTCTCTAAGTGAAGCTTTGATGCTTTCATGTTCTATGTTCTTTATTTCTCCACTACCCAAGAAGATGTGACCATATTTTTTTTGTTGCACCTGTACTTTCTCTTATTTTATACGACACATATTTAATATTTTGGTTTAACAACACTTGTTTCTTAACCTTCAAACATGTCCTGCACCCCATCAATGGCTTGCTGAAAACACACTGTTGCATCATGCCTTTAGTCATTAAGAGCGATTATAATTTGGCTCACTACATTTACAGAAAGATAAAGCACACCTGAAAAATGCCCTCATAAGACCAACTAAATGATCAATAAAGTAAATTAGTATTTTAAGACTAATGACTTCTTCACCGCAAGACAATGGCTAAAAGAACATAGGTTCAAAATGTATAGAGAAATGGTGAGTTGTGTACTTAGTGAATATTAATAATATATATTTTCAAATATTATACAATGGTTATTACATTGTCTAGCATATAGTCAGAAATCACTATTAGCGAATATTATTACTAGTAGTGTCATTACTATTATTATTGATAATATATTCATCCCCAGATCTGCTTATTTACTTAGGATTTCTACAGTTATACCAAGTTGCTCTGTGTGTTATCATTGCCAACTCCTCCATTTCCTCATGGAAAGTTTATTACACTAATTATCTACTTTTTCCTCCTCTTTCAGCTTGTTGATTTTGGACCTGCAACTACAATATAGCCTCTTAATTGTTATTACCATCTCTCCTTTCAACTTCTTCAATTCGGCTAACACTGATTGACCAGAGATCTATTGCTAAACTGTGAATCTAAACAAAATTTACTTACTGAATGTACTTGGATGGCTGCCTGTAGCCTCCAAAATGTCCTATAGTGTTGTGTGTGTCTTTTGCTATCATCTCTCAGAATAACCTCACTTGCATCTCATACCCAGGAATGCCAAGCTACCTAAAATAATCAGAAAACGCTGTATTTTTCCTGTTTCTGTGCCAAACTAATTCTAAAGCATCCCTTCAGGATTAGATCAAGTATTACCTCTGTAAGTCAATCTTCCTTAATCACAGGCAGTTAATACTCTTTTAAAATCATAAAATCACTCATGTTTACCTTTATTTAGCACTTAGGTGATTCTGAGCTCTTTGAGAGAAGAAATCATGTGGTGTATATTTCTAATTCTCTGTATTAAAACAATACTGGTGGTACTACAGAAATATAAGAAACAATTGTGAAATAAGTAAATTAATGAATTAGTGGGCAATGTAATGTTCTTTTGATTATTAAAATAAGCAAACACAGAAGCGATGAAAAGAAAGACTACTCTCAAAAAGTAATACAAACTAATATTATAAAAATACCTAAAGAAGATGTAAAATTATAAATAATATGACTTTTGGAGAACAATTTAATTTTATTAATTAGGAAACTTTCTGTTTAAGAAGCAGAAACAATAGAGCAGCACATTTTTGCAGACATGCTAATTAGGATATTACAGACAATTAGCAAGTTGAAAAAGTAGCTGACATAGCTAATAACATTAGTGGCATCTAATTCAACATGTGAATAAGGTAAATAGTCCCAAAAGTATAAATATGATGGATCATGAAACAGCCTGATTAGGCTCAGCAAATACTCTAAACTTGACCTACCACAGAACTTCCAGAGCTAGTCAATAGATTCTTAATTATCAGTTTAAATACTTCTAAAATTATGCAGAGTTAATTGTTATTTTAATAAGTATTTTCAGACTAACAGATCATTGCATCCATTTTGGATTTTATTTTAAGGAAATAACGCCTTTGAGAATAACAACGTAGAGATTTTATAAATAGATAAATATAAATGTTATTCAGATGCACGATCACAAATAGGTTCTTACAACATTTTTCTTAGGTGTTAGGGTAATTTTAAAGAAAAGATAGATAGGATTCCACTACTACCCTTTAATGTATTTTTCAGAATCAGCTACGTGTCCAGTGATATTTTTCCGACAATTTTAGCGCCACCTCGTCTCCTACTTCTTTGCCCAAACCTACTTTTAGAAAGTCCTCCAAATAAAGCCTAAGAAGAAAATATTTTTTTTTCTTTTCCATGATGTTACCAAAATGCTTGTGATTTAATCAGCTATGGTTAAAATCATAAGTGATGCATTCTTTGATAAACAACTAATTTTAAAGGCTTTATGTCATTCCAGAAATATTGTACTGGATCTCAGGTGCAAGCTCTGTCTCCTGTCCTTATATTTCGATGAGCAACTTCCGTTCAACTCCTCAAGAAGAAATAGGTTTTACCAAGTATGATTCATCTTCCTTTTTTCCTCTCTCATTCTCCCTGAGACTGAAAGTATGATTTATCTGATTTTAAATATTTTTACATTTCTGTTGCTTTATAATTTCTTATTTTTATTCATAGAAATATCTATTTTAAGTGCATTGAGAAAATAGAGAAGTAAAATTATTGTTAACTAGCTATTGCTAATAACTTCATATTATAATTCTTTCCTTATTTTATAAAAATTTTATGCATAGGTCCTGTATTAGTTTCCTAGAGCTGCTGTAACAAAGTAGCACAAACTGAGTGGCTAGAAAAACAATAGAAATTTATTTTCTCATAGTTTGGGAGGTTAGGAATCCCAAAAGGTGTCAACAGGGCTATGCTCTCTCTGAAAATGGTAGAGGAGAGTCCTTCCTTGCTTCCATCTAGCTTCTAATGGTTCTCAATCCCTGGCTTGTGGTTACAGCACATCCATCTCTGCTTCCATTGTCACATGACCTTCTCCCTTGGTGTTTGTGTCTCTTCACTTGCCATTTTCTCCTTATAAGGACACCAGTCAGATCGGAGTAAGGCCCATGCTATCCTAGTATGACCTCATCATAACTAATTATATCTGAATGGTCTTATTTCCAAATAAGTTTACATTGTGAAGTCCTAGAGTTTATGACTTGAACATGTCTATTTGGAGAACACAGTTGAACCCGTAAGAGGCACCATGCAGTTGCTTTGTGGTTATTACGCCTTTTTTATTGTGGTCAGCTATTTGATGAAGAATTGTGTGAATAGAATGTTTTTCAGGGGGGCTGGCCCAGTGGAGCAGTGGTTAAGTATGCACGTTCCACTTTGGCAGCCTGGGCATTGCCGGTTAGGATCCAGGTCCAGACATGGCACCACTTGGCACGCCATGCTGTGGTAGGCAGCCCACATATAATGTAGAGGAAGATGGGTATGGATGATAGCTCAGGGCCAGTCTTCCTCAGTAAAAAAAAAAAAAAAAAAGAGGAGGATTGGCAACAGTTAGCTCAGGGCTAATCTTCTCCCCCAAAAAACAAACAAACAAACAACAAAAGAATGTTTTTGGGGTAGGAATAAACAGGATTACAAATTTCAATTCAGATTCTTTGTTTTAGGTTTAGCTTATGATTTTAATCTTGAGCACACGTTAGACAAAATGACATGCTGTTTGTGCCATGGAAGGGCCCATGATCCCTTCATTTTCAACAACTTTCAAAATGATATTATGCCTAACAAAAAGCTCATTCAGTGATCTGTGTTTTATTTTGAACTTCTTCCTGCTTCACCTCACTTCTCTTCTAACAGTTTACCTTAGGTAGGAGGTTAAGTGGTGAATAATAAAATAGAAGCTTAATCCCCGGCCACTTCAACCCATTCATTTGGAAAGGCTTTTCAGTATTATAAAAACGTACATTTAGAAAAATCTCTGCTCTTGGGTTTTGAAGAACCAGATGCCAATTTTCATGACTTTTACGTTATTCTACATTTTCTAATATTTGGCAATTATGCTTCAAAGTTTGTTGGTGATGATCATGTCACTGAAGATGGAGATGATTTTCTCTCTTTATTCTTTGGAGGTTTTTTTTTTTGAGAGAGAGTGTACTTAAGTATGTTCATCTTTACTTCACTCTTTGTATTGAGGAGTTCTTTACAAATATGATTTATTAAAACTGTTTTTCTGAAATGTATCTTCTATGAAAACAATATTGAAAAATAATACTATTCATGATTTATGTAGTTATAGTAAGACAGAATACATAGTGGTGTATTTTAGTGTTGTTAATGACAAATAGACATTATTTAGAAGTCACATTCAATTAATCCAAATGCTATTAATGGTAGCATGGAACTAATAGTAAAGAAATGTGAGTCATATAATGTTTTTCAAAATATAAAAATAGACTGGGTGCATATTACTGAAGCATGAGTATATTATAATCCATCATAAAAACAATGAACATAATGAGCATATTTGCCTAAAAGAGCAATGTATCTAAGTATTACACTGCTTCTTAAATGTTATGATAATCCTTTTTACTATAAATATAATGACATGTATTCACAGAAGATATACAATAGTCCATCTTGACATTGCTTAAAACAGCAAGAAATTTTAACCAAATTAAATGTCTATAAATAGGAGATTTTAATACATCAATATAATCAAAAACTATGCAACAATAAAGTTTGTACTTTATAAGAACATTTAACGAGTTGGGGATTTTGTAATTATACAGTAAGTATAAAAAGCAATTGAAAAACATTATATAGGATATTCTCTAAATTTAATATTTATAAACCTCAATAAATGTTCTATTAACATATTGCATTCAACAAAAAGTATAGCTAAATATATAATATGGGTGTTTTCTCTGTTCAGTTTTTTTAGTAGACTTTATTTTTTTGAGCAGTTTTAAGTTCACAGCAAAATTGCATGGAAGATAGAGATTTTTCATATACCCATTGGTCCCGGGCATGCGCAGCCCTCCTCGTTATCAACATCATCCACCAAGTGGCACATTTGTTTCAACTGATGAACCTACATTAACGCACTATTATCACTCAGAGACAATGCTTTCTTTTAAAAGAACAATGTAACAGGAGTACTGTTAGCTATATTTTTATTCAATTTGGGTAATATGTTTGAGTTACATGCTGTATATATTAGATAGTCTAGTTTATGCTCTGATAACCAATTAAATATGACATCTCAATTGCTTAACAAGAGAAAATCTTATTTCTCACTCACTTTGTATATTCCATCCTCGATGACAGGTGCAATTGTTGGAGGTGGCACACTAATCCACATGGTCACTCAGAGATTCAGGGTGTTGTGTAAATTCTCCGACATCTCAAAACATGGTCTGTGGTCACTGTTGCAGAGAAGAGAGACCTGCAGGAATCATGTCTGTTGTTAAATTTGATTATATCCCATTTACCAGGTTAATCACATGGAATGCCAGAAAATGTCACCTTTCTCTATGCCCAGGAAGAGAAAAATGTGGCAAATACATAGCATTCTGTCTGTAATGCACAGAATATTTGAAATTCATATTGGTGATGCATTCAAAGGGACAGACAATATTTTAACAGAGTAATAATCTGAGGCATGAGACCCTTTTGTGACTGCTGACCTCATAAGGTTATATATTTTAAAATTACTTAAAAGGATAATCAAATACCAGTTAGTAATATGACCACTACATTTGAAATTATATGAGCAATTGCTTGATTTTTTTTATTGAGATATAATTGACATATAACATTATATTAGTTTCAGGTGTACAATATAATGATGCAATATTTGTATATATTGCAAATGATCACCATAATAAGTCTGATTAACACCATCACCACACATAGTTATAATTTTTTTTTCTTATGATAAGAACTTTTAAGATCTACTCTCTTAGGAACTTTCAAATATACAATAGAGTATTGTTGACTCTAGCCACCATGCCGTACATTACACCCCCATGGGCTTATTTATTTTATAACTGGAAACTTGTACTTTTTGACCCCCTTCACTCATTTTGCCCACCCCTTACCATCCACATCTGGCAACCACCAATTTGTTCTCTGAATTTATGAGCTTGTGCTTTGATTTTTAGATTCCACATAAATGAGATTATATGACATTTCTTTTTCTCTGGCTGACTTATTAAAACCAGTTGCTTTTAATTGTGTCCTTTTATTTTTAAACAAGTTGCTTCTTGCATGAGCAACATTATTTAGCCCCCTTTGGTTCAGTGGCAACAGGAATTCACCTAAGCTTTGCTAGATGGATTTTAATTTCTCTCTCATGTGCATGTTTTTGCTCTCTCACTTTCTCCCTATCTCTATCTCTTTCTCTGATGTTGCCACATATCTATACATTTAAGACTAAAATGAGACACCAAAATGTTTATAGTGAACTCAAGATAGTGAGATAGTCAAAAAAGATTCTTGACGCTTTTCTGTATTTTACAAATATAACACAACATAACTGTATTATTTTTAATTCGTAAAAAAATTACTAAAGTAAATTTAGATGTGACTGTTTAATTTATATCATATTACAACCATACATCATTTTTAGAAGATCAATAACTTGTCAGCAATGGTGAAAGCAAGAGGTGAAGGTAAGAAAGTATTTCCTGTGTTAATTTAATTAAACAAAGAGGCCCTTAGACTGAGATGACTTTGATGCCCAGGTAGCTACTTAGCAAAGCAAAACCTAAGCCTATGAGTGATTCAAGGTTACGAAATTGAAACCTCAGGACAACCAATCGCAAACAAGAAAATAGGCTTTGAACTACAGCCAATCAATAAGTTCGTTACCTTGCTTCCGCTTTTCTCTATAAAATCTCTCCCCCAAGTTCCTGTGCTGGAGCTCCTAACCACTTTCTGTTGGCAGTCCCCTATTCGAATTGTATTTTGTTCAAGTAAACTTAAAATTTTTAATATGCCTCAGTTTACTTTTTTAACAGCTGTCTCTTTGAGTGCATCATCAGTGTGAATGTCATATAGCCCAAGAGTGGCAGAGACAACAACACTACACTCAGCCAGTCCCTCTACCTTCCCCGGCCGTCCACAGGACCGATTTGGCAAATGGGCAAATTTGTAAATGGAGTTCTTTTGATTTTTTCTTTTTCAAATCTGAAGACATGAAGTATTTTAGGAATCAAGAAAATATCCTCAAGATTTGGTTTTGAGATTTGGATGAAAACGTGAATGAGTTGAATTATATAAACTTTTGGCCCACAAATATGTATATACTTGGTGCCATAAAAAGGGCACAACAAAAGAAAACAAAATATCTTCCCTTCTTAAAACAGACATAATGTGGAAATAGATAGGCTATTAATGTGA
Organism: Equus quagga; assembly: GCF_021613505.1. Taxonomy (NCBI): domain Eukaryota; kingdom Metazoa; phylum Chordata; class Mammalia; order Perissodactyla; family Equidae; genus Equus; species Equus quagga. Next base: position 23,345,499 of record NC_060269.1, read on the forward strand.
CAGAATTGTCAATGATATCTTTTTCCACTTAAAATTAAGAATATTATTGGAGTCTATTTTATTTTTATTAATTGAATTTCACTGTTAGATGTATTGATTAGCTGAGCAAAGCTATGCACTTTCTCCCTTTATTTGAGAAGCGCAGAAGCAAAAGAAGAAATATAAAGGCATTTAAAATATGAAAATTAGCAAAAAGAACAAAGCTCACCTTCTATTACCTAGTATATTTTGTTGCCAAAGCAGTAAAAAATATTTCTAAACATGACCACAGTGCATTCTATTCTCATATCTCTTACAGTGTTCTAGAGAGCCCTAGAATATCTTTGTGATTCCTTATGAAGATTTTTTATAACATCTTTGAACACATTAAAGCTAGTTACTTTCTAGCAAAATGTTTCTGGTTAGCTTTATGAAAGAAACTAAATTTATGTTGAAGATACAAGTAGGAAAATAATTTTTATTAGATGAAGAATTATAAGTCCGGACATGCTTTTACCAACTTTTGAAACTCACACACACTCACTGTTTTTTTTTAGTAAATTAGTAAGTCCCACTACTATTTGAGCTGTATATACCACAATGATTGTACTCTAGTTCCAGTGAGAAAATGGCATTAATACATTCAGAAATTTATTTTATTTTTGAACTCTTCTGCTTCTCAAATGTAGCACCTACTGCCTGGGAAATTTCAAATAAATAAAATATAACATATAGCAATCATATAATATATACCAACTAGCTTTTTGGATTCTAGAACCAAAAATTTTAAGGATAACTCTTCTCCTCGAAAGGAAGATTGTGTTGGGAGTGGTGAGGTGTGCAGAGAAAAAGGAGAGGAGCAGGAAAGGGTTCAGATATCTAAGAGAAAAGTAAAGTAAGTTATTTAATGCCCTGGCACATACACAAATTTGTATTTTAACACCTTGGGAGAAACTATCTAATTTTAAGACCTATGAGTCTTTTGCTGCTTTTCCTTTCAACTTTAAAGTGTCTGCTAAATATTCTTAAAAATAAAATATTCAATCTTAGCTACACTGTGGCTATTTAACTCTTAGCAGCATCATTTGTATAGCTGTATATATTTCAAGTCATAATCTCTCAAAGGCGCCTATTTTTATCCATGGCAGAAATTTAGAATGTTGAATTATAAATTTAAAAATTAGCTTAATAAAACCTATTAAGAAAAATTGATTCACATTAGAAATAGTGACACATTAAAGAAAGAACCGTCATCAAAATTACTTGCTGTTTTCTCATCACTTTAGTACTTTTGTTATTTTGAAAATATTTGAATCCTCACTATAAACAGTATGTGCCATTTAATAAAGACTGAAAAACTTTTTTAAGAACATAAATTTAAAGCCAAGCGACACTTTAGAGACTCTGTAATTATTGTGTATGTGAACATTGAAATCTTCTTGCTATAGCAATAATAACCAAATCATTTACACACACATAGATTTCTCTAAAGAAAAACATGAAAACAGGCTACAAAGAAAAGCCCTTGTCCTAGGAAAAAGAATTGCAATAATCTCCTAGAAGATGACACCCCTCCCATCTCCACCTCAGTATTAGTACCTTTCAGACGGCAGAATCAGTTAAACCTTGTGCTAAGCCACTGAGCCTAATTGAAAAGAAATACAAGTCATCTAAAGCACAACCAAAAAACGCAGTGGAAACGGTAGTCTGTCATTCTCTTTTCGAATGCCATTTTAAAGAGGTATTAAAGCCAAAATGGGAAGCATGTCATTTCTCTTATGGTGTCAATTTTTTTTTACTCAAAGAAATCCCTCACCACCACATGACAATTTTGGTCTTATACTCAGAAAAACACTCAAAAACCAAGTTTCATATGTCTTTGAAGAATAATTTTCCTATCTAAATTAAACTCATTTGAAAATGATTTTTAAAATAAGATTTATGCGAAACAAATCCCAGTTCCCAGAATAACCTGCATTTGTGGTTGTCATGCCACAGCTAGAAGAGAAATTACTGATCGGTGAGCTGTTTCAGAATGCCAACGGGAACCGCAGCTCGGATTAAGGAATCTGATGAAGCATAACGTACCATGAAAGGAATAAAAACATTTTATAGGACTCATGGGCATTATTGACAGGTTTCCACTGCTTTTTAGATATGATTTGACTCAGCAGGAGATCTCCTTTGTAAAGAACCCTTTATTTAAACATTATACAATGCCCCATTAAATTCGAAGAAGACCCAAATGTTTTCCCATTAATACAGTTCTGTGTAGGGAATCATTGCTATGAAACATTTTCAAATATTTTTTGACATTTCATTAAACTGGAACTTGAAATAAAGAAACAATGTAGATATGTTTTTAGCCTCGGTAGGGTTTACGCATATTTGAAAATCAGTAAGCATTTTCACAAACCGAGTTTTAGGAAGACCCATTTCTTCAATTAAGAAAAAAATATTACTTATTTTGTTAATTCGATATCACTCTGGCAAAGCTACTATTTCCATAAATAAATACTGTATTAAGAACTCAGTTCTTAAAATAAAATAATTAAATGCTTTATTCCTTTAAAATAAAAGTTTATTATATAATCTCGTAATGGCAGCGTGATCAAGTCACATGTTTTCCAAAATTATTTGGTAAGTCTCTTCGTCAGTGAAGAAAGCCACACAAGAAACGAATGGAAGGCTTGATTTCAAGTATGAATTTGAAAGAAGCTATTTTTCCCTTTTTAGTATGAACACGTCACTTCTCTATGTCCGTAGTCCAATATCCTCTCTGCATCAAAGTCACCCAAAAAGATAGTAGACACCAACAAAAGATTTCTTGGACTCCATGCCCAGAGATTCTGATTCTGGTTATTTGGGGTGGAGCTTGTATTGGGACTTTCTGAGAGTATCTCAGGGGATTCTAATGGACACTGAGTGTCGATAACAATTGCTCTTAACAAAGGAAGAAAACCGAGTGAATAGATGAATAAGCACAGGGCACCTGTGTGACAGTGGCAAGTTCTGTAGTCATGCTCTCTACATTCAGAAATTTTCTTTTCAGATGAAGTTAAAATTCTATTCATGGTTCGGGGATAAACTATCTTGATATTAATTTTATTTTAATTTAACTGTCACATAATACAAAAAACATCGAACAAAATTATAATTTATCATCAAGTATAGATCTGGGGATATTTTTAACTCTTTACTAATGTGTGGAGGTAAAAATTTAAAAAGCATTTTCAGTTAATACAAGGAATGACATTTCTACCATAAAGCGACAAAAGGATTGCTCATGTAGGCGAACTTGAAAATTACCTTAATTGCTCTTTTAAGAAAATTTTCTAAACACCTATGTCTCTCAGTTACAGTTCTGATAGACTTCACAGCAGCTACATAAAGTAGTTCACAGGACCCCAAGTCTACAGTAGCGAAGGAATACACATTCGATAATTTACTGTATCTCACATATCTCATATAAAATTTTACTATAAAATTCTCAATACAATGAATTGATTTTTAAAATATTTACACAATATCATTTTTCAAAACCTAGCAAATTAAACAACATAAGACTGTGAGTAACGAATATTTGTGTCTAGGTCTTTGCACTGCAGATTATTTTCTACTCTATATACAGCCAGTCGCTGCAGCTTATACTCTGCCAGATACTGACATTGTTAATCTTCTGCTATAGCATCATCCTCTTCCACACTTCATCATTCCACTTCATCATTGTCAACTTGAATCTGTTCACCACAGTTACTGTCATCTTATGAAATGCCTTCTTTCTTGAAGTAGAACACGAATGATGAAACTAGATTCTTATTGAAAAAATGCTTCAATTTTTTTTTAAAGATTGGCACCTGAGCTAACAGTGGTTGCCAATCTTCTTTTTTTGTTTTCTCCCCAAAGCCCACACTATATCGTTGTATATATTAGTTCTGGATCCTTCTGGTTGTGGCATGTGGGATGTCGCCTCAGTGTGGCCTGACGAGTGATGCGGTGTCTGAGCCCTGGATCTGAACCAGCGAAACCCTGGGCCACCAAGCGGAGTGTGCAAGCTTAACCACTTGGCCTCCGGGCAGGCCCCAAAATATTCAATTCTTAGTCATCAACAATTTTAGCACTGAAAGAAGCATACAGTAGCATTCCAGTCTCAGGAGTTTCTGGAACACAAAAGCAGTTCAAGAGTGTTCTACTTACTGTTTCCATTGCTTAATGACTTGTGTAGTGTCAATCTTTCTTTGCTGTCAATTTACCTGCCCACCTTCTGCCCTCAGGCTGTTTATCATTTCCAGTCCATGCGAAAGGTAAGGATTAGAATTATCTGAGTCTGGCCCAGCGCCAAGTAGTTAAGTTCACTTGCTCCACTTCAGCAGCCAGGGTTTCTTGAGTTTGGATCCTGGGCTGGGACATGGCACCACTCATTAGGCCATGCTGAGGCGGCGTCCCACATGCCACAACTAGAAGGACCCACATCTAAAAATATATGACTATGCACTGGGGGGATTTAGGGTGAAAAATCAGAAAAAAAAAAAAAGAAGATTGGCAACAGCTGTTAGGTCGTGTCAATCTTTAGGAAAAAGAATAATTATCTGAATCGACCTCATTTTCTATGTTTTCATTAACACTTCGTTTGGGGAATAACTCAGTAAGTTCAAAGGGAAATTCTATTGTAAGACTCAAGCTTGGCAATATCTGAGATGCTGGACATCTTTCAAAAGTTTTGGAATAGATTATTCACGGTTCTGAATGGCGTATTTGAGCATATTAACATCCTTAAAACGGTCAACAAACAATAAAGAACACATTCTAGGTGGCCTTTTCCTTCACATTTTTGTTTTTCCTCAACCTCGCATTTCCTTGGAGATTGCCTTCTAATCATTTTGTTTTATTTTCATTCATCTCTTCTAGACTCATAAGTTGCGTAGATCATGTAATACCTCTTTCCAAACAGAGCTGGACAGAGTCCAGTTCTCCCTTTTAGGATTATTAACCTTTTTAGAATATTTGACTTCTATTTGCACAATTTCTACTTGAAGGTTATTAGGGCAATAATTTATTGCTTAACAAGTTTCAGCAAGTGCTAAATGTGGCCTTCAGGTACCGCAGTGTATCAGCACATCTTTCTAAAGGAGTTTCAAAGAACCGAAGAATTGTGCTCCTTTAAACAGTTGCTTTTTTCTCTGTTCCTCAGCCTCCTCCACCACGAGTCAGCCTCCTCATTTTCTGCAGCATTTTCCATCTGTGTCACTGGCGTAGTACACACGTGCCTGCCCTAGATGTTTACTGGCATTTGCAGCATCGTGATTATCTTCCTCATCATTATCTTTGAAGCCCAACTGAAATGATGCCCTGTAACTACGGGTCTGTGAGTTGTTTTGGAACAGGATGTATCAGCCTGTCAGCATTGTTTGGTAATTGTTTTGTAATTGCATTTATGTTTGCACCTGAATTTGGAAGGCTCTGGGGGTTGGGGGAGGCAGGGAGTTCCAATATTAACACAGTCCATGTAGCTAGAAGGAACCTGTGCATCCGCTCATTGTGAGACCTCCACCACAGGCTGACTTTGAGTTTTCCTGTGGCAAGCCACTTTGTCTTAATGCTGGTAGTGGCGAGCGACTTGGAGACAAAGAACGTACGGTGCTGGAAACACAAAGTTTATTCCTGAGTTCTCAGGTTCCGGTTCAACACATATCCTTCTTCCAGGTATATAAACAATGGTATTCCAGGTGTATAAACTGGTGGAGTTCCAGAGTCCACTTAACATTTGAACACCTACATTGATACAAGCTTAATTAACAATTAATGCACTTCCTCGTAGAAGACTATCTGTACACTAAGACAAATGATTTTTCTCTGAATGTGTTCCTATAACATCATGAATTTCTCCCTATTAGAACTTGCATAGATACAATTTTCAAATTTTAATTAAATTTTAGTGTTTACTTTTTTCCACTCCATGGTACATTCCATGAAGACAAAAAACCATCTCTCTTTTATTTACATATGTGTCTACGGAACACATCAGAGAGCTCAAGAACTATTTGCTGGCTAGCTAAGGAATCTTCAGGTTGAAACAGAATCTTAAAGATCTAAGGTAAATGAATACAGTTAAGTGTAACTGAAGAGTAACCGGTAAGAAAAGGTAACGTTATGATGGAATATGATTAAACTACAGAATACTGTCCCTGACATGATGGGAGAAATGTTATTTATTGTATTTTTTAAGAAAAAGCATAATTCTGTTTATTAAAGACAACTGTAACAATAAGAGAGAGGGGAAAGGAAATAGTTTAGGAGAAGATATAGCTATGTCAGGGTTCATATTTAACAGATTTATTTTCACTCTGAAGTAGAATGTGAGATATTCTTCCTGAGTGAAAGGAGAGGTATTAAAGTTGGAAGTTCGAAGCTGCTGGAGGAAATCTGACATAAAAGCTATAAAGAATAGAAAGAAAGCCCAGTAAATGGCAGCATTTACCAATATTATTGCCCAGCCCTTTCCAGTGGGGATTGTTACAGAGTAATTGCTTGGAGTAATAAGGTTGTGAGGTATTGAGTTTAAAAATTAGAAAAGAATCCTTGTTGCCTACTGTAGTTTTCATTATATTAATTGGATGAAGCATATTGCAAATTCTCAAGAGGCAAATATTGCATCTAACATTTACTGTGTTTACTTAAAAACATGGGCAAGAACGATCCCATGGGTCCGATGACAACTTCACAAATGTAAGTTTACAGAGTTCTACCTATCAAACTCTTCCCGAGGATGGGCACGGTCTGTGACTCTGACGTTTTGTGGTGCTTGTCTCCACGCTGTCACGTATCCTCTAGGAAAGAAAACCTCTCACAACCCTCCTCATTAAAGCTCACCAAGAGGTTTATTTCAACCCAACTGCCTGCTAGGCCCAAAGCCACATGCCTTAGGAAAGGTAGAAAGAAGATTGTGGGGATGACGGGTGTGACACTCATGAAAACTCATTGCTCAATCTCCTGCCTCAGGGAGCAAAGTTAACTGACAGCCCCAGATGCTGCCCTTCTGATTCCACCACCACCTTCCTGCTGGCCACTCTTCCCCATTCAGCCTGCTCCTCCAGCCTGCTCCCAGGTAATGAATGAGCATGGCTAGGGAACTAGTGCAGGCCCACTCATTTGGGAAATAGATCTTCTCTAATGGGCAAATTCCACTTGATATTCCCAGTCGGCCTCTGCAAAGCTTTCCTAGAACTACTCTGCTGTCAGAGATTCTTTCTACGTGTTCACAAATGTCAGACCCGCCTTGTGGTCTGAAGGTTTTCCTGCCTACTCCTACGCCCTTCCCTTTCTCCTTCACAGGGCGTTTCTGTCAATAAATCTTGTGCCTATATAAGCCTGTCTCGGTGACTACTTCTCAGACGTCCCAAACTGACACAACAGGAGGCAAGATTTATATACAATACTCTTTTCTCAGGATCTTTGCTATAATATTACAATGTATCAAAATCAAAATGCATTATGACAAATTAGTGTTGATTCCAAGAATGCAAGAAATCTACCAATATAGTTCATTTCAGCAACAAAGTAAAAGAGTTCCCATATGCTCACATCAATAGATGCTGAAAATGCATTTGATAAAACTTCTAAGCCTTTTCTGACAAAGTCACAGAATGGAAAGACATTGAATAAATATTATACAATCTATTAACTGAAAGACAACAGAAAATATTATTTTAAACAGCAAAGCACTGAAAGGAATTCAGTTAAAAAATATAAACTTGTCATGGATGCCTATTATGACTCTCAATACCTGTGTGTGCCTCAGAGGTGGTTGACAGAATATATCTACAGGTAGAGGGCCGGTCCGGTGGTACAGCTTAAGTTTGCACGTTTTGCTTTGGTGGCCCAGGGTTCGCTGGTTCGGATCCTGGATGCAGACCTATGCACCACTTGTCAAGCCATGCTGTGGCAGGTGTCCCACACATAAAGTAGAGGAAGATGGGCACAGATGTTAGCTCTGGGCCAGTCTTCCTCAGCAAAAAGAGAAGGATTGGGGGCAGATATTAGCTGAGGGTTAATCTTCCTAAAAAAGAAAAAATAAATAACAAAAAAGGAGAATATAGCTACAAGGATAGCTAAGTGATATAATGTATATTAGGGACTTTTGGTATGACATAGCTAGTTGTGTAGATTGTCATCTTTCTCTTCTTCTTCTAGAAATCATGTAAAGTAATGAGAAAAATAAAAAGAATCACATTCTCCATGATCACTGAACCTTGGAGTCTGATGTGATTTACAGAGTCTAGAGTGTAAAGGTTATTAAAATCAATCTAATCTGTGCAGATATTACACAAGAATGAGTGTGGAGGTTGTTTAGTTGGCCAGAGGCGGTGGATCCCAGGATGTACTGCAAAACTATATTTCTCAGAGATAAAGGAGTCTTCCTAGGTGATAAACACTGTATCTCTTATTTCCAATAGCCGGATATATAACTTCAGTGGGTTAAGACAGGTAGACTATGTTCCCATGGAGACGGAGAAAGGAGGCACAGGGAGTAGAGAGTATCAAGGGGCCTCAGCGCAAAAGGATTCCAGTGTCGGAAAAGTGCCTATCTAGAATTTAATGCTCTTACCATGAACTGAAGAATTCTATTCTGCAATGTTTTTTGATAAAACTAGGAAGTCCAGGGTTGGTAGAAGTGTAAAATGTCAGGGAAGAAATAATGAAGAAATAATGAAGACTAAATCATGAACTTGCAAGACCTAGGTAAAAATTAAAAGCAAAAATAAAGCCAGCAGACAAATGAAGATGAAATTAGAAGTGATGACCAGGGAGAATCCATCAAAGGAACTACAGTAGTGGCTTGGAGAACAGAAATAAGAAAACTGACTCAAGCACAGTCAAAATTAATTTGAAAAAAAAAAAATTAAATGGAAATACATTTTCAAGAGGCTTGAAGGAAAGCACAGTCTATATTTTGTTAGTAGGAGGACAAATTGATATAACACATATGGAAAGCAAAACCATATATGTGAATGTCCTTATGCCCTGAAATAAAACTACTTTTTACATATATATATATTTGTGTGTGTGAAGAAGATTGACCTTGAGCTTGCATTTGTTGCCAATCTTCCTTTTTGATTGAGGAAGATTAGCCCTGAGCTAACATCTGTGCCCATCGGCCTCTATTTTATGTGGGATACCGCTGCAGTGTGGCTGGACAAGTAGTGCTAGGTCCACGCCCAGGATCCAAACCTGCAAATCCCAGGCCACAGAATTTAACCACTAGGACACTAGCCTGGCCTCTACATAGATTCTTAAGTGAAAGAAAAAGTAGTGATCAACTATGTATACAATTATTATCTTTGTTAGAAAATAAGGGGGAATTAGAATCTCTATACTAGTTTATTACATATATAAGGCAACTGTGGACAGATTGATAAGAATCCATGAGGACATGGGGACAAAAAATTGGGTGGAAATGTGATAAGAATAAATATTCATTATTTAGCATTTTTAACTTTTAATTTTGACTTATCCGATTGCATTATTTATTTTAAAAGAAGCTAACAAGATAGAAAGCTAATAAATAAAATATAAAAGGGATACTATGGGGTGTTTTAAGCAGTGTAATGACAAAATCTGTATTATGAATACAAATGGACTTTATGGAGACAATGAATCTGAAATAAAGTGGATGAATTTGGGATAAATCTTGAGGGAAAGCTATAGGAATTTTGGATGGTTTTATTCATTTATTCCTTCAACAAATATTTATTGAGTACTTGATATATGTCAAGACCTTTTAAAGGCACTGGTCATTAAATGTTAGCAGTGATGTGGAAAGGAAAAAATCAAGGGTGACTTTAAGGACATTAGTGGAAACTGTTGAAAAGTGGAAGTGCCATATGCTCATGAGAAATGTTGGCATAGGAAGAAGCTTGAGGACGGAGTTCCAATTTCAATATTTACTGCAGTGATGTCTTTTTGACATTTAGGTGCAGATGTTAAGTGAACAGTTAGATATGTTAGTCCATGATTTTTTTCATAATTTTTTTTATCTGTTTGACTTCTCAGATACTTGTCTCCAATACTATGGCAAGACATACATTTTTCTCTAGGAAATCTTACTATTTAAAAAATAATAGCTCTATTCCTAATTGAACTATAAATATAATTCAGTCCTTTCTTAAACGGAATTTTAAAAGTTTATTCTAAACTTAATCTAGAAAGAAAAATGTATAAAAATGGTGAAAAAATTCTAAAAAAAAAGGAATTCCTATAACAACCCCGTGGTGCAGCAGTTAAGTGCGCACTTTCTGCTTTGGCAGCCCCAGGTTCACCGGTTCGGGCATGGTACCACTTGGCAAGCCATGCTGTGGCAGGCGTCACACATATAAAGTGGAGGAAGATGGGCACGGATGTTAGCTCAGGGCCAGTCTTCCTGAGCCAAAAAGAGGAGGCTTGGCAGCAGATGTTAGCTCAGGGCTAATCTTCCTTAAATAAAGAAAGAAATAGTTATCAAAATGTTATAGAATTACACTTTTTATAGCACTCTGGGTTTGGAATGGAAATGATCAAAAAGTGGTTTTATCATAATATTGCTTCACAATCTTTACCCAGAGTGTGAATTTGAGGGAAATGAGTAGGCTGTGAGCAGTCTAAGCAATTGATTTTTTCCCTGAAAACTTTCCTTTCTCTTTGTTTGGTAAAACTGCCTTTGCTGGGAAAACCCTCAAAATATCCAGCTTTCTGGCAGTGTACAACCTCATTTCCGGCGATGCTACCTGCTGGATTAAGGGCATAACTCTTCCGTTCTGTTTCTCCTTGCTATAGCTACTGGCACTGGGCGTGAATTTTGTAATCCCACAGTGTTACTGCTTCCGAATGCTGGGCGTCAATGCATGTGAAATTGATTCCAAATGATGTGTGACACATCTGCTGCACCATTCACCTTTTGCCTGCAGATTGTACCTTCTAACTTAGAAGAGAAGAGCACTCTTGCCAACCTGTCTTACACATTCTGTTTGGTCCTTTCTACAGTAACCTTTTTCAGAAATTCTTGAAGGATCATGATATGTATATGAAATTCTGAAGCAAACCATACAGATCCAAATAACACACCATTTTTAATATTACATTAGCTAGGTTTTAAAATTTTTGAGGAGACTGTGACATCTGTGTTCACACTGCCATGTCAATGGCATTTTTCCGTTGTGTCTTTATCAGTGAAAAGCTAAAATAAAGAAACCAAAATAAAACAAAAAATCACACAAATATACAATTCTTAGCATTTTCTCTGATTTTTATTATGCTACTTTAATTGCTTTGAAATAAAGTACACAACTTAAATAAATTGATAAATTAGGTTTAATATTTTTTCATAAGGCACTGAAAAAATAAAATGTTCATTTTGTTGTGAATCATAACACATACACTGGTGAGGTGTTTCTCTCCAGACCTACCTTCAGCTTTTTAGGCCTGGGGATGTCTCTCAGCACTGTGCCTTCTTGCTCAGCTTTGGTTGAGGAGCTATGTACACTCAGTGAACGCCGTGTTTGCCCCCATGGTATAGAAATATACATTTAACATACACGTTAATGAATTATTATAAGTTAGACGCCTATTTCACAGCTCACAGTCTAGAGATGGCATTGCCAGGATGCCAAGGTCTCCAGGTTCCTTTGCTCTCTTTCCAAGTGGTGATCCACTCATTTTTTTCCTGTTTTTTGCTATAATCACTTTCTGCATATATTTATGGTTATATCATCTCCCTATGTATCTCCAATTATGATTTTTTTGCCAATCTTTGGATAATTGGAAATGTATATTGCGTTTCTTACAATGTGGATCTGCTAAAGATGAATCCTCTGAACTTTTTCTTATCTGGTAAATATATTTAATTTGTCATTATTTTTCAGGGATATCCTTCCATGTTATAGAATTCTACACTTTTTTTCTTTTTATCCCTTTGAAGGTATGATTCCATTGCCTCCAGCTTCCATTATTTGAGATCAGATGTCAGTGAGCATTTTTATTGTTGTTTTCTGAATTTAATATGCCCTTCCACCATCAGTTTTTAAGATTCTCTCTTTATCTTTGTCTTTTAGAAGTTTGTCTGTGATATGTCTAGGTACATTTTATTCCTTTTTATCTCACTTGATGTATGTCAAACTCCTAGGAACTATGAATAGATGTCCTTCAATTTAGAACAGTCTTTATCATTATCTTCCCAAATGTTTCTTCATTCTCATTTTACTGTATTTCTAGAAATGCATTAAGTAGGTTCAAATACTTGATATTGTCCCACAGTTCTTGGATCTGTATAATTTTTATTTTCAAATTACTTTTCTGTTTGGATGATATTTATAATCCTGTTTTCAAGATCACTTACTCTTTCTCCTACTATATCCAGATGTCAAATGATTTTATTTCTGATAACGTATTTTATAACTGTATATGTGATTTCTGTGTGATGCTTGTTTGGAGTTTCTAGCTTTCTGCTAAAATTCTCTGTCTCTTCATGAATGAATTTCCTCTATTCCTCTACATTATTTAGTCTACTTATATTACTTATTCTAAAGTCTTAGCTGTTAATTCCAACATATGGTCTTCAAAATGCCTGCTGCTATTAACTGTTTTCCTTTTGGCTATGGTTCATTTATTCCTACTTCTTTCCAGTCATCATATTTTTGTTGGATGACAGCCATTTTGTATAATAGAACATAGAGATTGAAATGAGCAATATTTTTTTTTTAAAGATTGGCACCTGAGCTAACCACTGTTGCCAATCTTCTCTCTCTTTTTTCTTTTTTTTGCTGCGTTTTCTCCCCAGATCTCCCCCGTACATAGTTGTATATCTTAGTTGCGGGTCCTCCTAGCTGTGGCATGTGGGATGCTGCCTCAAAGTGACCTGACAAGCTGTCCCATGTTCGTGCCCAGGATCTGAACTGGTGAAACCCTGGCCCGCTGCAGCGGAGCACAGAAACTTAACCACTTGGCCATGGGGCCGACCCCGTAAATGAGCAATATTTAAATCAAAAAGTTTGTCCCCATATTTCTCATACCATTAGGGTAAAGAGTGCTGTGTCCAATCTACTTTCGTGTTGAACTGTTTTTGAGGTCTGTTTGAGTTTTAGTTAGACCCGGTTCACCACTGCTGTCAAATGTTTTTAAATCAGGATCCAGATAGTCTCTTTATTAAACTGAGAAAGTGCTGCCCAGTACCTAGATTTTGGACAGTAGTGAAATTTTTCTCTCCAGTCCTCTTCTTGGCTTTCCAGATCTAGGATTGTCTCTCAGCACTATCCTTTCTTCCTCAGCCTTGGTTGAGTAGCTATTATACACTCAGCAAAGGCCTTATTTGCGTACATGATATCTCTCTTAGCCCTCCAGCCTTGTCCCAAATCTTCAGCACTCTGCTGTTATATTCTTGGAGAAGACCACGTAAGAAAGAAATGGCCGCTAAGTGCAGACTCACTATTCTCTAGGGGCCCTGGGGTTTCAAATCTGTCGTGCCACTCCACACACAGCCATCAAAATTTGTTGAAAGTTTAAGTGGTTGTTCCTTACCCTCACCTAAGGTGGATTCTTTTCTTTTATATCTCAGACGTAAAACATCTAAAGGATCTCTTTTGGAAAAGAGTTGTCAGCTTACAGAATTTAGTGGATTTAGCATCTCTTCAGGTCATTCAGATCTCACAGAAGTCTTTCATGACAACCCAATCTAAAGTGGCTCCCTCCTCCTTATTACTCTCTATCATATAAGCTCGTATTATAAATAGCAGAGCACTTATCTCCACCTGAAATTTTCTAATTTTCTTTTGAGTTATGAAAGCTCCAAAAGAGTAGAAAAGCTTTCTCAAAATAAATAATCCCAGCATCAAGAATTTTATCTGCATATAATGTACATCTATATATGCAATGTGTATGTAATATAATATAAAATACATTGAATAAAAGGTTTTAGAATAAATAAGAAAATAGTATATAGTTGAAAATTGGTTAATTTAATAATGAGAAAAACGAGAGAAATTTAAACTGAACTTTCGCAAAAAAATTAAGCTGTTTGCAGAAACTATCAGTTTTAAATTAAACATTGGTTCAAAATACAAGATGAGAGGGAATAGGACTTAAAACGAAAAAAATAGGGTTTTCTAAAATGAGATTTACATATCATGGTAGGCAGAATAATGGTCCTCCAGACATGTCCACATCCTAATCCCCAAAAATTGTGAATAGCTTACCTTACTTGACAAAAGGGACTTTGCAAATGTGATTAAATCAAGAATTTTAAAGGAAAGAGAATATTCTGCATTATCTATGCAGGCTCAATGTAATTACAAGGGTCCTTAAAAGATAAAAGCTGCGCTGGGCTAGTGGCGTAGCCGTTAAATTCACACATTCCACTTCAGCGGCCTGGGATTCATTGGTTGGGATCTGGGGCACTGACCTATGCACTGCTTGTCAAGACATGCCGTGGCAAGCGTCCCACATATAAAGTAGAGGAATAAGGGCATGGATGGTAGCTCAGAGCCAGTCTTCCTCAGCAAAAAGAGGAGGACTGCAGGCGGATGTTAGTTCAGGGCTAATCTTCCTAAAAAAACATGAAAGAGAGAGATAGAAGAGTCAAAGATGGAGACACGATGACAGAAGCATAGGATAGGGTGTTGCGATTGCTGTTGGAAGTTGGGGAGCCAAACCTAAGAATGCAGGTGGGCTCTAGAAATTGGAAAAGTCAAGCAAGTGGAATTCTTCCCCTACAGCCTCCAGAAGGAATATGGCCTTGCTCTCACCTTGATTTTATCTCCGTGAGACTCATTGTGGACTTCAGATCTCCAGAACTGTGAGATAACTTTGTGTTATTTTGAGCCACCAAATTTGTGGATTTTGTTACATCAGCAATAAGAAACTAATACACACATTAACATCCATTGGAGTTATTACTCTTATATTTTAACCAACATCTGTTAACAATCCTAGGCAGACACGGATTACATTATTTGTCTTTACCTTTGAGGGGGAAAAAAAAGAAAAAACAACTAAGGGCTTAAATTTGCAACATTGAAGTTTTTAAAAAATTCTATGGATTATAATAACAAATGTGAGGACTATACTTTCTTCTATGAATGTGGTGCAGGTCTTTGATTTTGTTTTTTGTATAAATAAATCCACAGATAAGCAACAATCCATTGCATAACTATTTTCCCCGTGTTTTTTTTTTCTTTTTAAAGATTGGCACCTGAGCTAGCAACTGTTGCCAATCTTCTTTTTTCTTTTCTCCTCCTCAAAGCCCCACAGCACACAGTTGTATATTCTAGTTGTGTGTCCTTCTAGTTGTGTTATGTGGGACGCCACCTCAGCATGGCCTGATGAGTGGTGCCATGTCTGCACTCAGGTTTCCAAACCAGTGAAACCCTGGGCTGCTGAAGTGGAGCACTTGAACCTAACCACTGGGCCATGGGGCCGGCCCCCACTGAGTTATTTATTTTAATGAAGGTGTTGTGCAGGAAAAGATTAACTCAGCTGACCTGAGTTTTCCAAACCTGCACATTACCATGAATGGCCTGTCTTCAGGATTTCCCAAGGGTTGGCTCCTGGGAGATGAACTCTAAGCCCTTGAATATTGTGCATGATATGATCTTTTTTGTATGCCTGAGACCTTGGACCAAGCAATATCAATTTGATCTGATAGTTAATGCTTCCTTGTGATTTGTGCTGAACATCTATTTTTGCTCTGGAGTGCTGGAGTTTGAGTACCTGAAGTCAGCCATGCAGGTGCTGCATGCTTATATGCCTGACCTTACCAATTACCCTGGACACCCAGGCTTAGGTGGACTTTTCTGGTTGGCAATACCTTGAATATATTGTCATACATAGTTGTTGTGAGACATAAATGCTTCCACATGACTCTACTGGGATAGGACACCTGGATGCTTTTTGACCACTGTGCCTTTCTCTTTGCTGATTTTAATCTATATTATTTCATTGTAATAAACCATAACCATGAGCACAACCTTTTTTCTTAGAAACTTCTTGCAAATCCTAGTAACTCTGAATGGTCTTGGGATCTCCCAATCTACTATAAAATATTTTTCTTGCCATATTTATCAAACTATATGATTTTAATGCATATAAGATCAAGAATACCAAGGCTGTTTTAAATTAGTTATTAGCAAATAGATAACGATTTCCATAAATTGGAAATGCAACTTAAAACATAGCTTACATTTGAGAGATTTCTATCTTCTAAGAACCATGGCAAGGAGTTTAGTGATAAAGGGCTTTTTATTCTGTGAGGTCAAAATCCGTAATGTGATTATACTATTTTGTAAATTGAGAAAATTTGATAATTCCCTAAAAAAGCATCATTAGGCAAAACTGACTCCTGAATCTTTGCTTTTGATAATTAATAAGATAAAAAACATAATGTTTCTGATTTTGTTTATTATTTGTTACATTAGTTTCCTTCTTTGTTGTATAAAACTGATAGTTGAATTTTTGCTGTATCTTTAATGAGTGAAATGGAAACAGATTGTGATTCAGCTTCTCTTGATGCTAAATAAAACTGACTATTAAAAAAAAGAGAGATGAGAAGAAAGTTATTCTCTTTCCCAGTACTTGAATCTCTACAGCCAGTGCTTAATTTTCAATTCCCCACTCCCAGTAAGCTACCAAAAAAAAATTATGTTGCTCAAAGAAACTGTGAGGCCATTTTCACATCCTCTTTAAAAAAAAATTCTAACCAAAAAACCACCTTTTTGGGTGCCTATATGCAAGCTTTCTTAAATCTATGAGTAAATGTTTTAAATTATCATTATATTCTTATACAGTACCAAATCAAAAGATGTATCTCATCATTCTCTTTTTAAAACAAAGTAGCTCTCACAGATACATAATCCATCTAGCGGTAATTAATACATCCTTACAAGTACAATTTAATGTTTTCTGTAGTATGATAATATAAGAAATCAAATACACATTGAAAGAAATTTAAATTTAGAGAATGCTGCATAAATATAAGAATTGATTAAAATTTATTAAACATTATTTTAATTGATTTTTAAATATTCCATATTACATGGTGTTCCAAAATGACACTGAAACATTCTTCTTAAATGAGCTCGTATGTGTTAGAATTTGGGGAAAATAAATATAATTATTATGATTTTCCAACCATTACCACAATAGAAAATTTAAATAAGTAAATTGGATACGAATTAAAAATTATAAAGCAACAATAATACAGCCAATTTTAAAGCAGTTTCTATTATTTAAAAATGATAACAATATTGATAATTTTTATAGTAGCCTTTCAGCTTAATAACTATATGTTAAAGTTTATGTAAAAGATACTAGTGGTCCTGGATAAATCCATGAATCTCTGTGGACAGGATCTTTATATGCAAATTGGTTAAGGCAGATTGGAACAGTGCTGCTCAAATGTGAATGTGAATACATATAACCTAGGTGCCTTGTTAAATGCATTTTCTGACTTGATAGGTCTGGAGTGGGGTTGAGATTTTGCATTTCTAACAGATCCCTGGGTAATGTCAATGGTCTTGGTCTAAGGACGACAGTTCCAGAAGCAAGAATTAGATGACTCTGCTCTGGTCATTTAGTCTTTGACTCTTAAGACAGAGTTCCAGATTTGTAGGCAATAACAAAATAATAAGGCTATTATATAACAGAAGGTTATTTTAATAATAGATGTTAAATTAATTTATTGTCTAAGAAGAGACTCAAATTAGTTTTGAATATGGGGATGAGAAAGCTTTGCATAAAAAAATTGTTTTGTTAGTATTGAAAAATGGTTGGGAGTTTAGGAAACAGAGAAGGAGGAAAGAGTTTTGTGTGAAAAGGAAAGAAAGAACAATCAGAGTGAGTAAAGATCTATGGGAAATCTACGGTGATTGGCATTTGTGATCTGATCTTAGAATGTCTGATGGATTGTAGGAAAAATATGGGTAGAGAGTTCGTTTGTGTCTTGTTTTAAGTCATTCTTCTAGGCCGACTGAAGAAATTGAAAACAGTAATTTGGTGCATTTCATATAGTAACTTTTTATTTATGTATTTTATCAACCTAGTATCATTTATTTACTCTATGTAATATTTCCCAGAAAAGAGCTTGTGCTAGTTCCATATTGCATGAAAATGATTTTCAAATTACTTGCCAATCCTGTCAGATCCAATGTCTCCTCCTTATAACAAATATATTTAGTGTTCCTTTTACTACACTGAAATGAAATTCATAGAGGTGATCACTTAATAACAAACATGTTTTTTAAACCATTATGATACACTACTTTTAACATAAAGGAGAAATAAAAGAAGAATAAATCATATTTCAATATATAAATGGCTAGACTGCACTACATAAATTATACAATAAAGTAGGTGCTTACAGCCACGTGTGGATTAACTCTAAATGTAAAAGCTACAAATGCAGTAAAGACTGATTTCCTATTAATTCAATGCCATAAATGGTGTAACCTGGGATGTAGCTAAATGGTAAACAATATTTGGTAGTATTCCCCAAAAACTAAAGTATAATCTTCCCTAAATTTATACAGTGATTGGATTCCTGGATAATTCTGTTTATATTAAAATCATGCACACAATATTTTGTGCCTGATATGTTCATATGTAAATCAGTATGCGGTTCTAGGTGAAGATAATTAATAAGTGGCTTTTCATATAAGTGAATTTGAATCCCTTATAGGATATCCAAACCATTTGTGGGATGGGGAACAAATCTTTGTTGGCGACTCACCTCATTGCAGGACATGAATAATCTGGTGTCTATGGTGCCACCTCAGTGACTGCGAATATCAAAATGACCCTATGAATTTCCAACTGTCTGAATGGTCTCTCAAGTGGTGAGGTCACAAGTGATTTTTCAAGCTTAGTACCTGTCATACTGTTAAAATAAACTACGAATCAATTTGTTAACACAAGTTCACAAATGAGCAATATTCATTGTAATAGAAAGACAAACCCGAGAATTAGGAGCTCTTATTTCATTTAAAAGCAATTTTAAAAGTTCTACATAAATCCTTTATCAAAGTTTCCTTTCCTGGGGATATTTTTAAAAATGTAACTATTCTTTTGGATATCAATTTTAGGGACTTCAAGTAGTACATATACAATCATTAATTACGTATTACAAAATATTTCTTTTCAAATGCAGAAATTTAAACTGTCTTAACTAGAAATTTTGTTTAGTGTGCTTTCAGACCCTTTCGTCAAGTTACATAATTAAGCCAAAATCTCACCATAAACTTAATGACATTAACATTCACTAACAATACTTATCAGTAAACAGTGCATCATTAATGTGGATTAACACTGTAGGAATTCTTTCTTAATCTGAAAACTTAGTTTCTTCTGTGGGTTTAAAAAGAAAACATTGAAATACCTTCATAAGATGTATTAGTAAGTATCTGCAATTATTCTAAATGTAGAAAACTTTAGATAAAATAAAGAATCCTTTGCAGTAGCAGAAGCTTCATCAACAGATTTTACAGGATTTTCAAGGCAATATATTGTCAATTTTTGAGAAACAGAATTCAAAATTTAAAGGCAACTATGAGACTTTGCATTATTATACAATTGAAAAAATAAAATTTGAAGTTCTTTCAAGATGACTCGTCTTCACATTATCTCAATTAAAAAAATCTAAGTCCGTTCATGCTCTCTTAGATTGTTTCCACATACTGCCTGTTGTAAATAATGCCGCTATGAACATAGGGGTACAGCTATCTCTTTGACATACTGTATTTGTTTCCTTCAGATTTATTCCAAGAAGTGGAATTGCTGGATCATTGGGTAGTTCTATTTTTGATTATTTGAGGAGCCTCCATACTGTTTTCCATGGTGGCTGTTTCTCCACATCATCACCAGCATTTGTTGTCTCTCGTCTTTTTAATGATAGCCTTTCTAACAGGCGTGAGGTGAAATCTCATGGTGATATATATATATACACACACAGAGGAATATTATTAAGCCATGAAACGAAGGAAATCTTGCCGTTTGTGACAACATGGATGGACCTTGAGGCCACTATGCTAAGTGAAATCAATCATACAGAAAAACACAAACACTGTATTATCTGACTTACACGTGGGATCGAACAAAATAATCAAAACCACAAACAATTTCAAATTCATAGAAAAAGAGATCAGATTTGTGGGCAGGGCAGGGGAGAGTGGGAGGATGGAGGAATTGGATGAAGGTGGTCAAAAGGTACAAACTTACACTTAAAAGATAAATAAGTACTGGGAACGTCACGTACAACACGATGACTGCTGTTAACACTGCTGTGTGGTATAGTTGAAAGTTAAGAGAGTAAATCCTAAGAATTGTTATCACAAGGAAAAAAAACACTTTTCTTTCCTTTTTTTGTGTGTTTATATGTTATGGTGGATGTCAACTAAACTTACCGTGGTCATCATTTCACAATATACGTAAGTTAAGTCATTCTGCTGTATACCTTAAACTTACACAGTGTTGTGTGTCAATTACTTGTCAGTAAAGCTGGGGAAAAAAAAACTAAAGACTTTGTGCAAAAGAAACAGGGATATTTCTCGACATTTGAGAAACTGGAAACATGTGAATAGCAAACATAGTAAAAAATGCACTTTTATGTGACATTTGCTGTGGTAGCCGCATCCAAGATGGCCCCCAGTGACCCTTGCCTCTCTGTGTTGTCAACCTTGTGTAGATTGCTCTTATTCCATATCAAGGTCTGTGTGATCAATAGATTATGTTAGAAGTAATGGTGTGTTTTTCCAAGATTAGGCCATACAAGACATTTTTGCTTCCTCCTTGCTCTCTCTCTCAAATCACTTGCTGTGGGGGAAGTTAAGTGCCACGTCATAAAAACAATCTGGTAACCTTGTGAAGCGAGCCATATAGCAAGGAAATAAGGTCTTCTTGCCACCACCCAGTGAAGATGGGTGATAAAGATGCCTTTTATTTTTAGCAAAGGACAATACATGTGACATAATCTAAACACAAACTACTTTATTGAGTTTCTTACTCATTTTCTCTCTTTTAAAATTTATATATTATTATTTTTAATAGACTGTATTTTTTAGGTCAGTTTTAGGTTCATAGCAAAATTGAGTGTAAAGTACAGAGAATTCCCATATACTCTCTGTGCCTACACATGCATAGCTTTCTCCATTATCAATATCCCCCACCACAGTGGTACATTTGTTACAATAGATGAGCCTACATCGACACATCACAATCACTCAAAGTCATAATTCACATTATGGTTCACCTGTGGTGTTGCACATTCTATCGGTTTGGACAAATGTATAATTACTTGTATCTACCGTTGTAATATCACACAGAGTAGTTTCACTGCCCTAAAAAACTCCTCTGTGCTCTGTCTAGTAATCCCTCCCTCTTTCCAAAGTCTTGGCAACCACTGACTTTTTTACTGTCTCCATAGTTGTACCTTTTCCAGAACATCATAGAGCTGGAATCAAACAGTACATCTGATTGGCTTTTTTTAGTTAGTAATATGCAATTAAATTTTTTTATATCTTGATAGCTCATATCTTTTTAGCACTGAATAATATTCCATTGTCTGGACGTACCACAGTTTATTTATTAATTCACCTACTAAAGGACATATTGGTTGCTCCCAGGTTTTGGCAATTATGACTAAGTTGCCTTCTTTATGATAAATAAATAGTAAAACTTATCAGTTTGGATAACTTGAAACAACTTTATGTTTTCGTAAGATGTAATTAATTTAGAAATGTATGCTATTAAATAAAAGAAATTTTATACATGTCAGAACTTAAAGATTGTGTTTTTCAAATGGCAAGATTCTTATGCTGTTAGAAATCGGAACAAAAAACATTTTGTACATGAAAGTAGAAAAGTTATGTTCATTTTCAGAATATGAGAAAAAGATGTTTTAAGTAATTCTATCAACTGAGCTAATATTTATAATGTATATAATCTAAATAACACTGGCTAACTGTGCTAGTTTATTGGAAAATTTTGCTCAAAAATCTTTATGTGTTACCTTTCTCTAGAGCCTGGCCCTGGTCCCGGAACCATCCCTAGCTTTCTGCCTTTTTTCCTTTCTTCCATCTCTGTAATTTATCTACCACAGACAGACTGATTTCCTTTAAATGCCACTTTTGTTCCTTGAGCGCAAATATGTGTTTTGAGAAATCGTTCACATATAACGAGCAGAGAAATAGTATGGTAGCTGGTTGGTGTTAATGGCAGAAGAAGGCTAAGACTTCAAAATTCAGAGGGAAAAGGATAAAACATCGATGTGGGTCTCAAGCAAATTGAGATTTTATGGTAGAAAGTTGAGGATATTTCATACAATAATTTGAACTTTCTCATGATAATGGTTTCCTTGGTTGCCTTATGATTTCAGCTCTCTGATGAGTTCAAGAAAATATATTATTTTGTATCTTATCTTGCTTTTTTTTCACTGTTAGTTCAACAGCAAAATTCCTGCCAGATTTCTGTATCCTAAGCAGAAAGAGGTCCTCCCTGTCACTTGGATATTTTAATGGTAAAATTAGGACTTTCCCTTCACCAGGCCGAGGAAATGAACACTGAGGAGATGCCAGGTATATGTTTAAACTTAGCCAAACCACCAATTTGCAGAACAGCGGGAGATCGCTCCCTGTTTTTCAGAATAATTTCTAAAGTTTGGGCACTGGGATAGTCTCCTTGCTGTCTAGCGCCTCCATCTGTTTGGGATCTTGTTCAGCCTTCAGATCCTTTGGACTTCAGAGGACAGGAGTCCTTGAATTTCTAGAATGCCTTTTCTTAGCATTCTCACTTCTCTCTCAGATAGTTTTTTTTCCTGAAAGTTTCTCTGACTGATATTTCTCATCTCTCTTGTTCTGCTCAGATGCATTCTGAGAATAACTACTTTGCATTTGATGGATAAAATCTCTATAACACAATGGGACAACTCTCAACTCTCCTTCCCTGTTCCAGCTTTTGGTGTATTTCCGTTGAACACTTAGTGAACACTCACGTAAGAGGGAGCTGTTGGGTACAGATTCACTTTGCGCCTGGGGCTCTGAGATTTTGATGTCATGCCAGCACATGAGCTGTTATGGAAAGTTCCTTAAAAGTTCCGCTTCTTTCGCCTTCCTTCATCATGGTGGCCTTGAGTCATCCGTCCATAGTTCCTCCATTATAAAAGAAGCTGTCATATGAAAAGCTTCTCACTTCCTGGAATTTATTCCATTTAGGTTGCTTTGGGTCCTCAAGTTGCTCATCATTTTTAAAACCACAGTAGTTTCATAGCTTACTCAGATTGTTGTTTTCTTAGCGTGAACACACAATCTTGCAAATTTCGATATCCAAACTGGAAGCAGAACATGTTCTCAGCTATTTTAAATTTAATTTTTGTTGTTATGTTTGCAACTGTAAAATCTTTTTGGAATTCACCAGACAGAATCAACTGTAAGTGAGCCACATGTATTCATAATATTTTTTCAATGTGATTGCGTAAATTGAAATGCTGTTTCAAACATTGACTTCTTGGGGGATTTGTTACTGCAAACATATTAACAAGGCAATGAGGGGAAAAATGATGATCCCATCAAAACAGCAGTAAACTGTCTTCCTTACCAAACACTTCCGTCACGTTGGTCTTTTCCAACGACAAAAAAATATATTTGGAGAAAGAGAAATTATCGCTTCAGATTGAGTGCCAACGAGACATTTGCTTTCGTATTTTCGGATCAAACAAAGGAGGCAGTGGTTACATTCTACAGCTTTGCTTCTGCAGACTATTTTTAGGCCACTTAATCTTTTATTATCTTATCTTGATCTCTTATTCTCTATACCTAGACTATTTTATTAACCTTCTACATTGTCTGTTATTCCATTCTCTCCTTTACTGGATATCCTTCTACAACCACAGCGACCAATCAAAAATACTACTTTCATCATATTTATTTTCTTTTAAAAAAAGTCAGTGTCAGCTCTGCATGGTGTAAAGATGCCAATGTAAGAGTGGAAATACTAAGACACTTTAAGTAAACTGACTTTTGCATTAGAAAATATTATATTTCTAAGATTACATTAGTTTATATTTATTGATGGCTCATTTCATGCGAGGTGCAATTCTAAGTTCATTATGATGGAATGGATCAATTATTTCTCACAAAAACTCCGGGATGTGAATAATATTACTATCATCACCTCTGTTTTTCAGATAATGAAATAGCATAGAAAGAGTAAAGAACTTGTTCAAGGTCAAAAGCATATAAGACACTCAGTTATTTTACTTTTCTCTAAAACCTAAAAATTTAACCAATATGCTATTCTACCCCAGCTGACATAATTATTTAGAAATATTAATAGGATGTAAACTGTGTGTCTAATTCTGTCATTTAAAAGAAGTGGTAAAGGTTGCTTTTGTCCTATCTTTCCTCACTATAAAATCATAAATTTAAGAAAGTTTAAATTAATTTTGGTTGGATAGTTTAATTGGAGAACTTGAATTTTTCTTGCTGTCAACACTTATCTCTAGAAGTCAAAGAGCAAGATCAGTTCCATATTATTATCTATATGCTAATAGACATCTGGTTCAGTGTGAAAAGCAACGGGAACTGATGTGAGTAGTTATTTAACTCAATAAGTGTTCATCTAATTCCTGATGTAGGGAGTTTTGATGATAACTAGCATGCGCTCCACACTTATAAAGTGCCAGGTGTTGTTTTAATTCTTGATTACTATCATGTGTTCAATATTGGGAGAGGCTCTCTTAGGATACACTTATGGAAAGACATTGTTTTCCTATTCAAACTTTTACTTATAAAGGGATGAAATGTATGAATAATAAGTATTCTAAAAATCAGAACATTCTAGCGAATACCTATGCTTATGCAGTAATAGAAAAACCAATTCCACACATCAGTGTTTCCAGAGATTTGGATCTATGGAGAGCACATGCAGGGCTACCTTCTGAATACAAGGACTTTTCCTTTGAGGAAGGCAAGGTGATTTGGAGAACAATCCCACCTTGGGCTGCAAGGCCCTTCCTCCAATCACTACTGAGAGATTCTCACAGTCCTTAGCACAGAACCCTGTATCTAATAGCCAGTCAATGAGAATATATTGAATTGATAAATAAAATTAGTCCTAGGGTACATGGTAACATTTAATTGTTAACAAAATAATGAAAAATACAGTATTTGAACTAGGCCTCTTCTAGAGTGAAAACGTCATTTTATAGTTTGAAATACAAAGATTGGCACAGTATTCCCCGTCCTGTAACCAACTCTCAAATTACACTTTTGTAAGTAATTAACCTCTGTGTGACCAAGTTTGCTCACCTGTAAAACAGATACAATAATTATTATGGCCTACCCTATAGTCATAGTGTGAGGATTAATGAGGTAATTTTTTAAAGCAAGTTTCTTGAAAGGTATTTTATATTTATAACATTTTACTGTCCTAGCCTATTTGTTTTATTTCATCATATACATCCAAAGTCTAAATGCTTTACAAAACATATGTATATTTTTTTTAATTTTAGGTTGACCAATTATCACTAACAGAGTACTAGTTGTTCAACTAGAGTTGAAATGTAGCGATGATAATTGAAATATTAATTAATACTTCTGTAGTGTTTTATACATATATTTTAAACTGAAACTTCTTTGGGGGAAGTGATCTTGTTTTCTAAAATTCAAAGCTTCAAATATTTTATGTTATTTTCATCATCCAATAGTTCGATACAAAGCCTGCTGTGATCTCTCTAGAGAAAGGTTACTCAGCCTCAGCACTATTGATATACTGGATCTATAATACTGTTTGGGGAGTGTCCTGTGCATTGTCGGATGTTTAGCAGCATCCTTGATGTCTACCCACTAGATGCCAGTAATAACTCCCCTACTGCTAACATTAAAAAATGTCTCTAGACATGACCTATTGTCTCCTGCAGGACAAAATTGCATTCAGTCGAGAACCACTGTGCTAGAGGAATTAAACAGGGTGAGTGCCCCGTCCAAACTGTGTTATGCAAATCAACTTAAACAAACTTGACACTGGGGAATCCACACATACACACACCCTCCCCTAAGGTGACCGTACAGATTGACGCTTGATATCCTTAACATCTCGTCCCATCCCCATTGGTACTAGATTTTCAAGTTTGTAATAGAGTATCACTATTAATCCATGTAATAAAATAAAAGTATGAGAATTTCATTGACCTACAATTTTTACCTCCAGTTTCTTCCCTTCTTTTTGTTTTTTGTCTTACAGTGTGTAGGATGTGTGTGCAGTGAACAGAAGTTTCACCATAAAACGTTAATCTGAAAGGTGTACCCATTTCTTTTTCATTCTGTGCGTTCCTAAGACAATGTAACTAACACTTCAGTTCTAAGGCCAGTATGCTGAGCAGTATGGAGAAGAGTAACTAGCCTGCTAACGATTCCTTCAGATGTCACATAGAGGTGGAATAATGCTGCTGCCCTTACCAGTCACTTGATATGCCAGCTAGTCATGCTTTAGCTGGTGCCATGGCCTGAAACATGCATGAAGCTGCAGTCAGTGGGGATCAGTGGTAGAGGTAGAAGCTTATTGATTGGCTGTACAGGAAATCTATGCAGCAAACAGAGATTAGGGAATCCTACCTCAGAATATACAGTCTTGCTGTAGCTGTTTCTTAATTTATTATATAGCGGAACTCTACAATAATTCATTTACTTTAAAGTTTGATTTTTTTTAATTTTTACAATAAATTTTGTAATTCAAATGAATGTAAAAAATAAAGTAGATATTTAAAGGAAAATTTAACTAATTAATAGATGAGCATGCACGGTACCAAAATGTTTGTTGACTTTTATGATACCGTCAACCTGAAGGACATATTGATAACAATAATCATATGAGAATCAGAAAGCTAACTTTCTAAAGAAATATTAATATTTACCTGAAAAGTAATAATATATTTTAGTTATTAAAATGTGTCCAAGGTGATAATTTAGCCCATGCAATTGCAGAAAGTGCTTTTATAGATAATTCTTTGAACTTGAGTTTTTGTTTTAATCAAATGACTATTTTTCTAAATTATTTTTCATAATTTTCAGTTGCAAATTTTCTTGGGCATGTAGGAAATGTAACATGAACTTTTAAAGTTGGACTCCTATAACAGGAGAATTTCAAAGTCAATTAAAGTTGACTTATATAAAGTTGACTTTATTTCAACAGAAAGACAGGTTCCATCTTTGTTAGAATTTGAGTTTTTCACCTAAAACATGGGAAGAAAGTGAATCTTTGAGAAGTCCGTATGATTGAAGCTGAAAATAAAGGTGTTTTTGAAAGTATTTTCTCTAGTAATAAAAATACACATTTTTCTGAAATGTAGCATCATAATTTTAGTAATCTTAAAAATTAAGAATTTGAGGTAGCAGAAATATATTTAAATATTATTTTTCAGAATTAGTTGGAAATCATTAATAACTTAATTAATGTGTAGAACACCAAAAATTTTTAGTGTTCAGTTGTTTTAATTGGTTGGAGTTAATAAAATCAAAACATGGAAATGTTGAAATTTATCTTCCAAAAACATGGGACACCATATGATCTAGCAATCACACACCTTGACACTTACTCAAGTAAATTAAAAACTTATGTTCACAGTAAAACCTGTACATGGATGTTTATAGCGGCTTCTTTCATAATTGCCAAAACTTGGAAGAAACAATGATGTCTTTCAGTATGTGCAACGGATAATGTAGTGCATCCAGCCAATGGAATATTATTCTGTGCTAAAGAGAAATGAGCTATGAAGCCGTGAGAAAACACGGAAGAATCTCAACTGCATATTACTAAGTAAAAGAAGCCAATCTGAGAAGCCTACATACTATATGATTCCAATTCTGTGACATTCTGGAAAGGCACAACTATGGAGATAGTAAAAAAAGCAATGGTTGACGAGGGTTATCTGGGAGAGAGGGATGAATGGGCAAAGCACAGTGGACTTTTAGGACAGTGGACCCATTCTGCGTAATATTGCAATTTGGGTGCAGGTCATTATATATTTGTCAAAACCTATAAAATGTACAACAGTAAGAGTAAGCCATAATGTAAACTATGCACTTGGTGGTAGTGATTTGTCAGCGTAGGTTCACCTATTGTAACAAATGCAGTACTGCGGTGTGGGATGTTGATAGTCGTGTGAGTGGTGCAAGTGTGGGGACGGGGACATATGGTAACTCTCTGTATTTTATGCACAATTTTGCTATGAACCTAAAATTAATCCAAAAACTAAAGTTTATTAGTTAAAAAAATAAACAAAAAAGGGGAGAATCCGAACAAATGAAATGATAAAATCATGAATGTCTACAATATTTATTTTGAAATCTTAATTGCATCTTGAAATGCCTCAATTTGTGTGACGTCTTTATTTTAATTGTATAAGTTGGTAATTTTTAAATTTTTAAAATTACAGTCATTTTTATATTTAGTAATCTATGTCTTCAGTTTATGCTGATGGCATGTTTTTTTCTTCTGTTTTATTTTGAGGAGAAATATTGGGATATGTGGATACAGTAGCTATCATTTTCTTTAGTTACCAAAAATATGTTTCTATAATAATTTTAAAAGAGTTTAATGATATTTAATAAGTGACATGCAATGAAAATGTTTTCTGCATATATTTTGTGATTTAAAAAAGGAAAATGAGGTGAAATAAAAGTAAGTAGAGGCAAGTTTAAATAAGTGAACCTTTTCCTGGAGGCAATAAAAAAATAAATGTTGGATAGTTCAGTGTAATTAAAATCACCAAATTATATTAAAGTGAAAGATAAGAGAATGTTATAAAATTTATAGAAGGGGCCAGCCCCGTGGCCAAGTGGTTAAGTTTGCACACTCTGCTTTGGCAGCCTGGAGTTTCCTGGTTCGGGTCCTGTGCGTGAACCTATGTATGGCTCATCAAGCCGGGCTGTGGCAGCGTCCCACACAGAGGAACTAGAATGACCTACAACTAGGATATATAGCTATGTACTGGGGCTTTGGGGAGAGAAAGAAAGAAAAACAAAAGAGGAAGATTGACAACAGATGTTAGTTCAGAGTCAATCTTTGAAGAAAAAACAAATTGTAGAAAAAAGGTACATAAACTGATACATTAAAAATATAATCTTCAGAATCCTCAGACTTAAGGACTGGATAGAAGAGTGCAGTTCTTAGGGATATAAGAAAACAATCAGGATATTATAGTGCTATAATATTATGGTATCATAGTATTACAATATTCTAATATGCAATATTCTAGTGTAATATTACATTATTATAGTACAATGAACAAATCAAGAAGAATATGCCAACATTTGCAAATACTACATTAGTCAAGAGGAATTAGAATGAAAAAGATCACGGAATGCATTGGTTCATATTGCAAGTGATTTGTCTACTTTATACATATATTTTTTGACAAAATTTAAGGTATGTGGAATTAAAAATAGAATGCGTGACAAGATGGCAATTTGAGTAAATATTTTGAGTAGATGAGGTGAGAGAGGAGTAGAGAAAATACGGGAACTTTAAAGAGGCATTATTGTTTAATACACATTTTCCATATCTCAAAGCTGTAACTATTCAAAGAAAAAAAACCAATGAAAAGAAAACAATTGATGGAACTGGAAATAAAAATTGTGTTTGAAGTAATAGATTCCCAGAGAAAGCAAATGAAATGATATTGGGGAAAATATTAAGATAATTATATAAAGATAATCATATTTAGAAAACATACATGCTAATATCCTGTTTAAATAAAAATTATTTTGGCTTCTGTAACTTTATCCTTAAATGATCAAAGAAGATAAAATAGTCTCATATATCAGTTTTCAGTATATTTTTATTTTTGGTGGAAATGATTATATTTTTACATATTGTCGAGATCTTCAGGTTGCTACTTAAAACAACATAGCCTGATAATTTGACAAATTTTAAAATGTTTTATTTGCTTAAACTTCAAATATTCTAATTCAAATATTATAATATGGGTTTATTGACATATATTTCTATATTGACAATTACTTGAAGAAGAATTTACTGAATATTCAGTTTCTTTATTGGCTCTAGCATTTTTCATCAATAGACTTTACGTTTAGGGCAATTTTAGGTTTATAGAAAAATGGAGCAGAAAGTACAGAGAGCTCCAAAGTACCCCCCTTTCCCTTCACACACTTCCCTCTATTATTAACATCTTACAGTAGGGTGGTGCATTTGTTGCAATTGATGAACTGATATTGATACGTTATTATTAACTAAAGTCCATATTTTACATTAGAGTTCACTCTTTGTGTTGTACATTCTATGAATTTTGATAAATGCCTACTGACATATATCTTCCATTACAGAATACTGTACAGAATAGTTTCACTCTCTTAAAATGCCCCCTTGTTCCATCTGCTCATTTGTCCCCCTCCACTGAATGCTTGGCAACCACTGATTGTTTTGTGGTCTCCTTAGTTTTGCCTCTTTCAGAATGTCATGTAGATGGAATCCCACAGTATGTAGCCATTTCAGATTGGCCTCTTTCATTTAGCAGTATACATTGAAATTTCTTCCATGTCTTTTCATGGCTGGAAAGTTTATTTCTTTATATCACTGAGTAGCCTTCCATTGTTTGGATGTACCTCGGATTGATTACCCATTCACCTATGGAAGGACATTTTGGTTGCTTCAAAGTTTTGGCGATTATAAGCTGCTCTAAACATAGTGTGCAAGTTTTTATATGGACATAAGAGACCAACTCATTAAGTTAAATACCAAGGAATGTGGGTTGCTGGGGCATGTTGTAAGATTATTTTTAACTTTGTAAGAAACTGTCACACTGCCTTCCAAAGTGGCTGTACCATTTTATATTATGACCAGCAACAAATGAGATTTCCTGTGGCTCCACATTCTTGTAAGCATTTAGTGCAGTCAGTGCCTTAGATTTTAACAATTCTAATAGGTGTGTAATCTAAATGTCGTTTTAATTTGCAATTCCCTAATGACATATGACATTGGACATCTTTTCACATGCTTAGGTGCCATCTGCATATCTATTTTGGTGACATCTCTTCAGACCTTTGCCCACATTTTCTTGTCTTGCAGTATTTTTGCAACAGTGCAATCTTGCAATTTTGCCTGTAAGTGTTCTTTGTATATTTTGGATACCAATCCTTTATCAGATAAATATTTTGCAAATATTTACTCCTAGTGTGGCTTGTCTTTTCATTTTCTTAAGTGTCTTTTACAGAGCAGCGATTTTTTATTTAATTTAATTTATTTTAAAGATTGGCACCTGAGCTAAGAACTGTTGCCAATCTATTTTTTTTCTTTCTGCTTTTTCTCCACAAATCCCCCCAGTACATAATTGAATATTTTAGTTGTGGGTCCTTCTACTTGTGGCACGGGGGACGCTACCTCAACGTGGCCTGATGAGTGGTGCCATATCCACACCCAGGATCCGAGCCAGCAAAACCCTGGGCCGCCACAGTGAAGCTTGAGAACTTAACCACTGGGCCATGGGGCAGCCCCTAATTTCAATGTTGTCCAGTACATCAATCTTTTCTTTTACGGATCATGCTTTTGATACTATATCTAAAAAGTGATCACCAAAAATGAAGTCATCTAGATTTTCCTACGTCCTCTAGTAGGAACTTTAAAATTTTGGATTTTATGTTTAGATCTACGGTCCATTTTGAGTTAATTTTTGTGAAAAGTGTAAGGTTTGTGTCTATATTCACTTTTTTTTTCACGTGAATGTCCATTGTTCAAGCACCATTTGTTGAAAAGTCTATACTTTCTCCATTGAATTTCCTTTGCCTTTTGTCAAAGATCATTTGACTAAGTGTATGGAGGTCTATTTCTGAGCTCTCTATTCTGTTCCATTGACTTACTTGTCCTTTCTTTCATCAGTACTACACTGCCTTGGTTACTGTAGCTTTTTGGTAAGTTTTGAAGTCAAGCTTTGTCAGTCCTCTGATTTTCTTCTTCTCTTTCAATACTGTGTTAGCTATTCTGGGTCTTTTGCCTTTCCATATAAACTTTAGACTCAGTTTATTAATATCCACAATATAGGATGCTGATTTTTTGTTGTGATTTCACTGAATCTATAGATCAATATAGGAAGAAATGACATCTTGACAACACCAAGTCTTTCTACTCATAGCCCTGCAATATTTCTCCACTTATTTAGAGTTTCTTCTATTTCTCTCATCAGAACTTTAGAGTTTTTTTCATTTAGCTCTTGTATATATTTTGTTAGATTTATACTTAAGTAATCTATTTATTGGGGTGCTAATGTAATGTTATTGTGTTTTTAATTTCAAATTCCATTTGTTCATTGCTGCTATATGGGAAAGAACTTCACTTTTGTGTATGAACCTTGCATTCTGCAATCTTACTATAATCACTTCTTACTTCCAGGAGTTTTATTGTCATTATTGTTGATTATTTGGGATTTTCTACGTAGACAGCCATGTCATTTGCAATCAAGGAAGTTTAATTTTGTCTTTCCAATCTATACACTTTCTTTTCTTTTCTTTTCTGGTCTTGTTGCATTAGCTAGAACTTCCAGTATGTTGCTAAATATGAATGTGTGTGGGGATATCTTGCCTTTTTCCCAATCTTAACAGGAAAAATAACTAGTTCCTCAATTTTTTTTTTGGTTCCTCAACATTAAGTATGATTTTGGCTGTAGATTTTTTGTCGATGTTCTTTATCAAGTTGAGGAAGTTGCCCTTTATTGCTAGTTTGCTAGGAGTTTTTATCATTAATTAGTGTTGGATTTTGTTATATGCTTTCTCTGCGTTTAACGATATGATCATTCTGCATTTAACGATATGATCATATCCTTTTTCTTCTTTAGCTTGTTGATGTGATGGACTACATTATTTTGTTTTTGAATGTTGAAACAGTGTGGCATATCTGGACTAAACTCCAATTAGTCATCATGTATAACTATTTTCATACACTGTTGGATTTATTTTGCTAATATTTTGTTGATGATATTTACAGCTATGTTCACAAGAAATAGTGGTCTGTAGTTTTCCTTTTATACAATGTCTTTATCTGATTTGGTGTTAGGGTTATACTGGCTTTAGAATGAGTTAAGAAATATTCCCTCTGCTTCAATTTTCTGGACATATTGGAGAATTGGTTTAATTTCTTCCTTAAATGTTCAGTGGAATTCACCTGTGAACCCATCTTGGTGTGGTGCTTTTTGTTTTGAAAGGTTTTGGTGCTTTTTGTTTTTTAGCTAATGGCTTATTAGCTATTTGGGGAAAAGTAGATTTAATTTTTTCGTACAAAATAATGATGCATTCAATATTTCAATAATAGTGTTTATTGTTACAAAAATATATACATTTGTATATATTTTCTAATACCATGTCTTCTGTCATCAGTAAATTAATATCCAGAGAAGCAATTTATTAAGGCTTAGAATTTCTTGTTGTACTTTCTTCATTTGAACAAAGTGTTTTCTTCAAACCTGTTTTCTCCCACATCAAAGAATGCAAATCCATGGATCTTGCTTTCAGCAGAGAGAGATAATCTTTAAATCAGAATTATTTAATAAATACAAGTGAGTTAAAAAAAAGCAAGCAATGTTTATACTCTGGAAATGCCTACATAAAATATAACTGTTACTCTTAAAATATTATAAATTATTTCAAAGGTGCATATGTATTCTAAAGAATTTACTAGCACTATATCACCAAGAGAAATTGTTTTGCATTGGTCTCAGCCTATCAACAGTGACGCTATCAGCTAGAAATGCCTGGGGGCACTCACTTGGGCCCCTGCTACTATGGCAAGCCCCCATGGGCATTTCCCCAACTGGAGCCAATGCTGTGACTGGACTGGTTCTTATAATCACAAGACACACATTAGACACAAACATTAGAGAATTTTGAAAAATCAAGGTTTATTGCTTACAGGTTCTGCAGGGTACATGGCACACCCAAGAGTCACACAGTGAGGTCTTGGGGGAAGAGAGAGCAAGAGCGAGAGCGAGAGTGAGAGAGAGAGAGAGAGAAAGCCTGGATATGGGGCTCTGCCTTCGTTGAGGTTAAGCTTGGGAGTGGCTATGGTTTTCCAGGTTCACTCTTCATTGGTGGGTTTGAAACAGAAGAGTGAGAATTAAAGCACAGGAAGGGATAAGCAGGAGATCAAGTCTCCAGGTCACCCAGGGCTTTCTAAAAGGGAATCGTCTCGGATAGGGCAGCTTGGCTTTCTATCTAGTTGTATAGCTGGTAATATGTTTATTCAGGATGGATGTCTTTGAAGTGGGTGCCTCAGCTGCCAAAGCTTAATGTCAGACATTTACTTTACAATCAAAAAAGCCAATTGTGAAGGATGGAGCACAGGGGTAAGAGGCCAATCTTCATGGCCAACTCTTTCAAATATGGTGGATGAAATTCAATTTGCTTGGGCTTGTTAATATTTTGTTTGAGCAAACAATATCTTTTAAAGAAATAAGCAATGATTATTTTACTTTATTTATAATTTTATAGACTAGAAACAAACGTATTTTAAATTTCTTTGTTAAGATTATTGGCAAGGTAGGATAGCTTTTTAGCTATATTTCCCTTTTAAAATGTCTATTCTAAGTCTTTTACGCATTTCTCTCTTTGTCACATAATGCGATATCTTATCCATTTGAGCTATCTTTTAATATAATAAAGGTATTAATAGTTTGTGATATTTGCCACAAAAAAACTTATTTTTTAGATTTTCAAATTTTCAGACACCTTACACTACAGAATTTAAAATATTTTATCTAGACTATTATTCCTTTAAAATACTTGAAATTATTACTGAAAATCTTAAGTACTTTTGTATGGTATTTTATTCTTTCCATTCAAGTGACTCATATTTCAAATTTCACATATTCTCAAATTTCTAACCATCCAATCAATAAACATATGCATGACTTTTATTTCTAGGTTTTCCTATTGTCTTGGTCGGGCCAGACAGGTATAACAAAGTACGATAGACTGAGGGGCTTATAAACAGCAGAAGTTTATTTCTCACAGTTCTGGAGGCTGCAAGTCCAAGATCAGGATGCCAGCATGGGTGGGTTTTTGATGAAAGTCTTCTTCTGCGTAGCAGACTGCTGTCTTCTTGTATCTTCACATGTCAGACAGCGGGAGACCTCTCTAGGGTCCCTTTTATAAGGGAACTAATCCTATTTGTGAAGCTTCCATACTCATAACCTAATTACCTCCCCAAAGCTCCACTTCTTACAACTATCCCATTTCGGGTTGGAATTTCAACATATGAATTTTGGGGGGAACACAAACATTCAGTCCATGATACTCTTGATTCCTTATATTTTCAAATCTAAACACAACTGTTCTTTTTAAAAACTATATTCACTCAAAAAAAATTGTTCACTCTTAACTGTTTGAGAGAAAAATCCATGAATAAAAAATGTAGGATATCTAATAATTTTCATGTTTAAATAGCTCGCTCTGCAGATGTGATATGCAAAGGTGACCTTTTAGTAGTTATATTTACATATATTTGATGTATTATGTACATCAAAGTGGTTGTGTGTCATTTTACACATAACAACTACTGTGAAGTAATCCTTTTTTGCATTTTAATTAGGGAATTTTAAGCCATAGTATTATCTATTCATTTTCTCCCAAATTTGGGATAATGCAAAGGTCAACTGATACAAAGGTTGGCAATATTAAGATTCTATTTTACTAGGAGATAATAAAACAGAGAAAAGGGACAGAGAATAATTGTTGATGTCATAGGCAAAAATTTTCCTAGTTTGTGTCCTGGGCAAGGATAGATGTAAAATTTCACTCAAAATCTAGAGTATGTGTAAATATCTCTTGTTGCAAGATGTATGTCGGGTAAAAGAAATTGGCGTAAATTAGAGCAGAGAGGAAAATTGGTGTGAGATAATGCTAGAGAGGAAAGAAAGTGAGTGGTATTAAGGAGGTTCGCCTGTTTCCTAAGGTCATTGTAAAGCAATTCCACCATTTTAAACTTGGAGATTGATATATTTATGTAATATGAAAATTCAAGGTGACATAAATAGATTTCAGTTTTATAAACTCATTTTTTTTCATATTGAGAATAAATTTGAGTGAGGCACAAACGAATATGTGTGCATCAATTAGGTTTTTATGGGGTCACAGTTATGATGCGAGACAAGATGGCAATTTGGTTTAGGATTGTGATGACTGAAATGGAGAAGAGAGGGACTAACAAGATAATTAAAGGATTAGGATAGCAGAGTGTCATGATGAAGGATGGAATATGTGGAAGACGAGACACAATGGTGTAAAGAAAGAATCCTAGTTTCCTGATTTAAATGACTGAATTCAGAATATAGTACAAGAAGGCCAGGTTTGGAGAAGACTAGCAGAGATTTTAAGGTCTTGGGAAATATTTAGGAAGATTTTTCACTTAAGAAGGTGGATATAGGGATGTTGAGCTCGGAGGAGAAATTTGGACTGAAGACAATAGTCTTGTGATTCCTATTCATATAGGCAGTCATTGACATCATGGATGTGAGTAGCATCATCTACAAGGAGAAGACAGAATGGAAAGGGGAGGGCTACTACTAAACCTTTAGGAACATGAACATTTATCTGACAGACGCAATAAGCCTACAAAGGAAATTGAGAAAAAAGAAATTGAAAAATCAGGTGAATGCAAAGTCAAAGGAAACAAGGAAAGAGAGTGGTTCAAGAAATAAAGGAGTGACTAAGAGTGTTGACTAATGTTTACAGGTACAATAGGAATAGAACAGAAAATCTCACATGGGTTTTCAACTTGAACACAATTGCTAACTTTGGAGAGCTTTTTTGTAAGAATGATTGAAGTTAGCTCCAGATTGCCCTGGACAGATTCAAAAGGAGGAGGATAAATAAGAAGAGGAAGAAATTGGAAAGGATATGGGGAAATGTCATCATTAAGGAAATTATTTTTTGTCATGAACCAGCTAAAGCATTACTCTCTTTATTAAAATTATAAAGTTCAGTTAAATCTCTATCCTATTAGGAAATATTGCAATGTTCTCAGGTCAGTGAAATTATTTTCATTTGATGTTATTATAACTTGATATTAAAATGTGCTATATTTTATTTATTTATTTATTTTTTGAGGAAGATTAGCCCTGAGCTAACTACTGCCAATCTTCCTCTTTTTGCTGAGGAAGACTGGCCCTGAGCTAGCATCCATGCCCATCTTCCTCTACTTTATATGTGGGACGCCTACCACAGCATGGCTTTTGCCAAGCGGTGCCATGTCCGCACCCGGGATCCGAACCTGCGAACCCCTGGCCACCGAGAAGTGGAACGTGCGAACTTTAACTGCCGCACCACCAGACCTGCCCCCAAATGTGCTATATTTTAATCCAGATATACCACTCCAATTTAGTAGACAATTGACAGAATTCTATAAACTACATCCATAAAAATGTATAGATAATTTTACAATTATATATAACATCAATAACTTGATTTCATACTATACATTGAGATATTTATCTTATATATAATATATTTTAGATGAGAACATACATGTGTATATATAATACAAGATAAAATTATTGATTAAATAAGTAATTAACAAATGCTTTTTATTTCAAATAAAAGAAAGTACTTTCATTAGAACTCTAGAAGAAGAATAAGTATATTATTTATACATTTAAACTCTTTAAAATGAATTAGCTGTTGAATTTAATGCTTATTAGTTTATGATATATTGTAAACTGAAATGAAAGCTACATTTGCATATGAGTTGATTATTTGGCTCCACTAAGGTATTTGTAAATGCCCAACGAATACATTCCGTATCAAACCATTAACCAGGAGAACATTTTAGCCCAGACATTTAGTCACTTATGCTTCCCTTTCCTAAATGCATGATAAATTTGTATTACCAGAGTTGTTCTTTAAAAAAATTACATTGGTGCACTTTTTTAAAAAGGTCAAAATCATAAATGGGAATAAAACTTTCTAAGAAAGAGAAGAAACTTTAAGATGTTTATAAACTTAAAAAAATACCATAATGGAGATAGATTCACTCTGATAACATTGGTAGGAATGATCTACTTCTACAGTTACAAGAAAAAAATAGTTTCTTAGAGAAAAGGCAAGGGCCAGTTAAGAAAAGAAGGCTTTATTCAAGTGTCAGCTATACTTCAGGATTGGGTGGCCATATTGGAAAAGAGAATGGCCCACAGGATTGAAATGCAAGGAATCAGTGTAGTTCATAAGCTCCACTGGCATCCAATAAATGCCACTGCTTCAGGCCTAGGGGTCTTTAGATTCGGTCAGAGTGAAAAATTGGGATTAAGACTGTGGACATTTACTTATAACCAGTGGCAATAAGTTTACTTCAATACCTCAGTTTCCTGCCCCTTTATTTGAATCCAGTGAAACTGATCTAAAAATATGATGATATGTTACATATAAAGTAAGCATATAAAAATCCTATGCATGAGATGACTGCATTCAGGTGCCACGTTCCCTTCTATGTCCTTCCATGTGTTCTCTTCTTTTTCTAGCAATACAGCCTGTCCTTGGATCATGTGATAACAGTCTAATTCGTCAGGGCTTGGACCCCTTTGCTCACGTTGTAGTGATTGATATCAAGGCGTATCACCCAGGTTTTAATTGGCAATAGTAGAGGTGGCAACACCATAATAATGTCCAATTTGCAAAATCAAAACTGGTAAATTCTGAGCCATCAAGCTCCTTAAAGTAAAAAAAGAAACAAATACAAAACAAAGAAGAACTTAGCTCCTCCCTATGAGTCCTTGTTCTGTCTAAAACACTGTGCTCTCACTCTATCTACTGTATCAACAAGTATTACTTTAAGTAGCTTTGAAATTTCTGAAACTAGCTAGTTCTATTTGGCAAACATTTTTTCACAATCTTCATATACATGACACTGTTTAAAACAGAAAGTTGAAAATGAAAGAGTTCCCAAGAAAGTGGATGAGATGTATCAGACACTCAGATACCTATAACGGCAAAGACAAATTTTTAGATAACTTCAAAATGATATACTTAAGATCATTTTAGTTTAAGGAAGCCATAGATTACTTAGAACACGAACAAGTAAAATCCTTGAGAGATTGTTAATGTCTGTACGTGAAGAGTTGAGTATAAGTTAGTCCAGAAAGCAGAAACGTGTGCATGGATGCTGTGACAGAGACTACTAGTTGCCTAAGAAATATCCATTCTCCTCTTCTTTCTTAAAAATGGAGCTCCAATTTTATTCCAAGCAGCCAAACGGCAAAATTAAGGGCTATATTTCACAGTCTCCGTTGTAACTAGGGTGAGTCTTATAATAACGTTATTTAATTCTGCTCTGACTCAGCTGAAAGGATATTATTTTTAGGATCTCTAATTCTTTTCTGCCAGTATGTGGGCAACTATCTTATCAAGCAACCTTGAGTTTGAAGTCACGTGCTGTTGAACGTAGTGAACAATTAAAAGGAGACGTTTTTTCATGAGCACCGACCTACCACACTGACTGGGGGTTCTTCTCTCTGATTTTCACACGCATGTGAGAGAGAAAAGCAGACTTCTGTTTGATTTAACTACTCATTTTATTATTTTTTTTTCTTTTATACAGCCAAGTCAAGCCTAACTGATTCAATTTCTATTTGGACATGTAGACTGGGAAATCATTTCATCAAGAAAAAATGCACAGTCCAGCAATAGCATACAGAGTGCAACGTATAGGAAAAAGAATGGACAGGAGTTTCTCATGGGTAGCTACTGACCCTGTGTTATTAAAATCGGTACAACTCTTTAAAAAGACGTTTTATGCATTCAGGTGGAACATAGATGCTCTAGTCGCCTTTGCATACTTCTAACAATTATTTTTCTCACCTAATCTTTGAAGGTATTTTAGTGTCAGACATTTGAGAGCATAATAAGTAGTCAATTAAATTTGAATAAAATCTGCATAAGGACAAAATCACCTCAAAATAGATACAATAGAATAAGAGTGGAAAATGGAATCTATAACGTTAGATTATTTCCACCCCATCACACAAAGACATACAGACACCCAATTGCAATAGAGAAGCAAAGATAACCAGGGCCAGTGTTGAGACTGAGAGGGCATCTTCCTCGTGTTTGGAGTGAGGGTGATGACCAGATTCAACAGCACCCACTAAGAGATAAAATGAAAGAATTGTAAGCTGTGGTCAGAGACCAAAATTCTTCAAGTTTAAGATTTTGGAAGTGATGGGAATGAATAACGCACATGCATATTAAAGTGTGAGAGACATTCGTGAACAGAAGTGGTTTGGTTGGCTCAGGGAAGTCTAGTTTCTAATACTGAGAGACCACTCTGAGCCACGACGACGCTTTCCAGAGGAATTCTTAACTAGATGTTGACAGACTGACTGGGCAGACTGCCATTTGAGAACAAAGACATGTTGTATTAAAGTCATAACATATGCAGAGGGATAAGTTTATTAATGTTTTCCCCATCCCTAAAATCTAAAGAAGATCTAAAGGAGAAGTAGAGGAGAGATGACCCCACAAAGAACACAGTTGTGTCAATGGAAAGTTCATTTCAGGTTCTGTAAGACATTGGCAAAGTAAATTCTTATGGCCTATGAATAAATTTACCTTTTTAATTCTGAACAGCAAAATATTTGCTTTCTATTATTCATCATCTTATTACTCTCAGTAGTATAGATGATAAAATGAAAGTCCATACTGGGACATTCCCCAAAGACACTTTTCAAAGTGATTGCCCAAACTAGCTCAAAAATACAAAATTGGTCAAGAATTGTATTTCATTCTTAACATCAAAACCTATATCTCACTCAAATGTAATTTACCGAAGCCCATTTCCATGTATACATTCATACATTCTCTTATTATGCTAAGCTCATCATATTAGACGAATTTCAAGTGAAATCAATGCTTGCTCTTTGTTAAATGTATTGGAACAAAGAAATGACTTTCTAATTTTCAAGAATACTTAGTATATTTTATTTATGAAGATTTTAAGATGCATTTACCAATTGTAATATTTAATTCAGAAGATACAGAGTGCATTGCATAATTTTATCTATATTACATTAAAAAAAACTTTACCTTCATTTTTTATCAAATATTCAATTTGTATTTTTCTACATATCTAGGCTGTTACTTTCTAACACTATTTATATCTTTTTAATTAAATAGACTATTTCAGGTACATTTTAAACGCTTTTTCCATTTTAAAATATGCATATATCATTAAGATACTGTGTTCAAATATGAAATTACACCTAAATGAAAACTTTCTATTTGAGTTGCTTTTATTCTTGGAGACTTAAACTTTCTGAAGATTTAGTGGAGATACAGGCACACCTCATTTTATTGGACTTTGCTTTGCTGTGCTCCACAGACATTGTGTATTTTAAAAAAATTTTCTTTCTTTCTTTTTTTTGAGGAAGATTAGCCATGAGGTAGCATGTGCCACCAATCCTTCTCTTTTTGCTGAGGAAGATTGGCCCTGAGCTAACATCTGTGCCCGTCTTCCTCTATTTTATATGTGGGACACCTGCCACAGCATGGCTTGCCAAGTGGTGCCTAGGTCTGCACCTGAGATCTGAACTGGAACATGCGAACTTAACTGCTGCACCACCAGGCTGGCCCTGAGACATTGCCTTTTTTATAAGACCCACCACTAGCAAAAAGATTATGACTTGCTGAAGGCTCAGATGATGGTTAGAAATTTTTAACAATAAAGTATTATTAATTAAGGTATGTACATTGTTTCTTTAGAAGTAATGCTTTTGCCCACTTAATAGCCTGTAGTATAGTGTAAACACAACTTTTATATGAAATGAAAAACTGAAAAATTCATGTGACTTGCTTTTTTCAGTGGTCAGGAACCAAACCCACAACCTCTCCAAACTATGTCTCTAATAGATGTTGAGGGAAATAAAAATATGCGTTAATGTAAAGTATATTATAATATTAAATTAGTAAAACGATGTTTCTACAAAATATGATTTTTAAAAAAACTAATAAATATTTACATATAAATTTCCCTCAAGTAAATTAATGCTCAAATTCATTTACTACCACAATTAGCTTTAATGTTAATGTTAATAATTACTTCTGAATCCAAATAAACGGTAGGTGTTAAAAAATATTGGTGAAAATGTTATTTTAAATGTGATTGGGACTTTGGAGAGTTACGTAAAGAGAAATAGGCTATTTTTCCTGGTCACACATCGCAATTTTTTCAAATACCATCATATACATTTTCTGGATGTTGTTTATGTACTTTTAAATTAACAAAAATGGAGAAGATGGAAGAGAAACAAATAGTAGGTAGAAAATGGTAGAATTCTGTAAATGTAAATTACATAAAATATTTGGCCTCTTGAGAATTGTTCTGGGTCTGATTATTATCGTCAAATCTTCTCATGATGCATTTCCACGCGAGGAAACAGTTTTTCTTCAGATTTTTGTAGAAAGGGAGGTCTCAAGATTGCAGTGTTTTCACATTGGCTCTCTAGGCTTCCTTCTCAGGAATGTGTCTGTAATAGGATCTCCTAACCTGGGAATAGATCTATTCAAGAGATCTATTTAAGGTTCCCTTAAACTACCATCGATTTATGCTAAAATTTTCAAATCCTTGTTACCTGTTTCTTCTCATTAACAGCAACAGAACTGAAGAATAGCAATTTCCCTGAGAGAGAGAGAGTGAAAGAAAAAGTAAGTAAAGGAAACAAGAATGAAAAGTAGTTTATCATACATCGAGTAGAAAATCACCCTTATAACTCTATAATTGAAGACAATATAATATTTGTGCAACAGGGAAAAAGAAGATAGAATAGACTCAAGAACATACGAAAACCCCATTTATGAGAGAGAAGATAGTGACCAACATTAGGGAAATGGTGAACACCCCTGGGGAAAAGGATGATGTGTACATCATAGATACTGCTAGTGTTGTCTGTAGATGTCCTGATTTCTAGACATCCTGTGTAGACGTGACATTGAGTGTGAGCCAATGGAGCTGGAAGCTCTCTTCTATAGTAGAAGGTCCCCACCAGCCTCTCCCCATAATGCTTTCTTTTTCCATGGGTGGCTGAGAGTGGCCTCCTATCAGAGTGCTTGAATGCTAGGCAATTGGAGCTTGGTTATACCTTGTTTTGCAAAATAGCTTGG
The DNA here is from genome assembly GCF_021613505.1 of Equus quagga. Taxonomy (NCBI): domain Eukaryota; kingdom Metazoa; phylum Chordata; class Mammalia; order Perissodactyla; family Equidae; genus Equus; species Equus quagga. Next base: position 23,388,629 of record NC_060269.1, read on the forward strand.
TAGAGTCAATTGCTGGAAAAGAACTGTGTCTGTGGAGAGTTGCAGCCCCCTCTGCTGGCGATGGGAACCTCCAGTCTGGTGCTTGGATGACTGCAGACTCTCCTTCTGGGCTGAAGGCAGGGCCCCCAACCAACCAGTTCATTGCCGGGGAATCCAAGATATGTAACCCTAGACCTGTTTTCTGGATATTGTCATATTCAGAAAGAAAGAAGGGGAAGGGCAAAAATTGGAAGAAGAAATTTAAATGCATGTAAGTATTAATATCTGGGATACATAAAAATTAAAGATTAATAATCCAGTAGAAATGGATAAAAAGATTTTTTTAAATGAGCTAGATCTTATTAGCAATTAGTGAAAAATTAAAACCATTGGGTCAACAAAGATTAAAAGTCTAATAACCACATGTATTGGTTAGCATGGGAAACAAACTGTGATAAACTGCTAATGTGCTTAAATCTATACAACTACCTTGGGAAATAATTTTTTGTTATCTCATAAAACTGAAGATATACATATCTTATGACTTAAAAATTTTGTACTTAGTACCAGGGGACACATATGAGGATGTTTTCAGAAGTTTTGTTTGTCTTAGCCAAGAAACTAGAAATAATACAAGTGTCCATCAAAAGTAAAATGGATAAATATTCACACAGTGTTCTATGTTAATGCAAAGGAATGAACTCAGCGATGTATACTGGCATGGATGAAACTCAGGAACTCGATATTGAGAAAAAGAAGACATAGAAGATAATTTACACTAAAATACATGAAAAACATGCAAAACTAAGAAACTTACAGTCTAGGGATAAAAATTTGTGGAAAACTATAAGAAAATTCATAGAATAACCATAAAAATTATGGAAATGGTTGTCTCTGGAGTACAGAAGGATAGGGCAATGTGGTCAGAGAAATAACACAGGGGGCCTCAGTTTTTTAAAGAATGTAGTCCACAGTTTAGCAAAAAGGAACTAATGAATATGATGTTTATGAATAATACAATATGCTGATGTTTTCAATAGGATTTTGTTACATTTGATCTAATTGGGAGCAGACTTTCAGAAATATTTGTGGATGTATAAAAAACCAAATTCCATTCTGTTATTAGGCTAAAATATTATATAATTGTTTTAAATATGACAATAAAAATGTACCAAATTCTACTGTATCAGAATTTAAAAAAACATAGCTACATGATATGCTTACTTTTTTAAAGAGTTGACCACCACCCTGCGCTTTAGAAAGATGAAAGACAGCTAATTTAGAAATTTTGTGTACTTTACAGGAATTGTCAAATAAATCAATTTAAGCCTCTTTGATATACACTTTTCTGGTTGAGTCATTTTTAGACAGACTACAAATGAAAAAATATTATGAAGATGCCTATGAAAATCTGCCACCTGGTGGAAGTCACCTGGAACTACAAGAACAAATTATTGCTAGTTTTTTCTCTTCCCGTCTGGATATATTCCTATATCTCCCCAAAAGACAAAAGTGGAGGATGGAAGGAGAGGGCGTTTGTTTGCTTGTTTGTAAGCCTCAAACACACTTATGAATTATTTTGAACAAATTATACAATCTCCTAAGTGAATAATGTAGTGCAACTTCTTAAACAAAAAATGATAATAAAGTGTTATGAAAATATTATAATGCAGTGAAGTGCACTTTATGAGAAAAATATTTGCATTATGTGATAATAGATGCTAAATATACATCTGCTCAGCTTCGATTATTATCATTAATAGACTATAATTGTCTTAAGTATAAAGCAAATATAACGACCAATCACGTTTGGAGCACATTTTAGTTTTCGTTCAGTTCTCAAACACGGAAAAAGAAAGAAGCATTTCTTAATAGAATATTGTATATCTAATACTGTCCCATTTCTCTTGACATTTAAGTCTTAGCCTCATCTTTTGAGTCAGTTTTATTTTCACTGTTAAAAGATCTTCTAGACTGCTGATTTAGCTGTATTTCTCAAGTTTTCATAATACTGAATTTCATTTACACACTTTAAGTTATTTATATTCTGCTTCTCTTATTTAGTTCAAAAATGTGGAAAAAGTCATGTAATGAATTTCTTAAGCTAAAAATATTTATTCTTTGTATAGTGCTATATAGGTAGCAAAAGTTCCATCTATTGCATTTAGTGTTATTACTTACGTGGAGGAAATAAGTGAAATAACAAAGGTTTAACGCCTATAGCAATAATCCAAACCCTTTTGCAAGATTAGCTATATAAACTCATATATAAAATAAAGAGAAATTTTCTATAGGTTTTTAAAATTCAAAGTAAAATTTCCCTGCTTGTAAAATGCCTTGATTTTGGTGTCTGACATAGATATCTTGGTTTTAGACAGACTCACTAATCTAAGGTAATGTTATACTTACTTAAAGATCCATAGTCTTCCTAAATTGAGAGAACTGACATGTGTAACCTAGAGTGGAGAAAAAGAAGAAATAACATTTTATAGCAAATGCACATGGGAAAAGGAGATATGGAATTACATTCCAGAATACCTGGGAAGTCTAATCTCTTTCTCAACTCACTCCTCTTGATCTCGACTGCTGAGCAACTGGGTGGAGGAAATGCTCCCAGGATCTTTGATTAGTTTATAAAGGAAGAAACGTTTAAAGACATCAGCAATCAGTATCCAGAGGAGTGAAAATAATAACACGTAATACATAATAATGGAAAATTACAAGTTAGGATGAAAATGACAATGATGTGGATCGATTATAAATTTAGTTAGGAGAGATAGGGATTTAGTTTTAATGTAAAAATCAGAATAAGAGATCAGGGACTTAGACTTTCAAATCATCAGTTGATGGATTTGTCAAACAGTGAGGTGAAGATAGCTGCAAAACAATTTATACGTAGACAAGAAATCAGAAACAAAACTGGAATGTTTCCTTTGAATGTGAGTAGACGTCTTTATGCCTGTGACTGTCAAGAAAGAGCAAACCATGGTACAAAAGACAGAGAGAAAAGTTAGAGAACTGTCTATTAGAAATAATATCTTTAAGCAAAGAAGAAATCTTTGAGCAAAAACCTAAGTATAGAAGACGAGAAAACAAAGTGACTTGAAGTTTCCCAGCCAGTATTTATGTCGTGGTGATACCATTAACCTATTCAAACTTGTACAAAAAAAAGAGGGAAATTATGGGCTATCTGAGTCTAGACAATCAGAATTGTATGCTGTTGCAGCTGTGTGCTATACTCCTGCTGACTGTCCACCAACACGCCCTCGCTAGATCCATTCTTGCTGACATATTAATTTGTTGCTACAGATTTAGGAATTTCTCATTGATGCACACTTATTGAGATTACCACCTACAGTAAGCTGGTTTATTTGGTTAAATTGTCCTCTTTCTATGAGTCTTGATTTGAAAATCAAAACCAGCATTTTTCTACTCTTTTTATGACATCATTCTTAACATAGTTCTTAATACCCTTCCCTTTTATACTTTAATAATTTGACTAAATACAGACCTGTACTAACTTCTAAATCCATCTTTATCTAAAAAATATATTGAACTAAATTATGTTTTATTATTATATTTCTTCAAGATTCAAATGAGTTTTGTCTTTGAAATGTATTTGTGTGTATTTGTACAATTTGTGCAAACATATTTGTTTGTTTGCTGTCTGAATGTAGAAATAGGAGAGTGCTTTTCCATGTAGAATTAACACCATCATCTCTAACATGGAAATTGATGACCTCTTGATTCACAGATCTCAAAGTTCTCCAACTTCCTAAACACTGGAGAAACTCATCCAAATCATATTCTTTTATCTTTCTTGACATATATCTTCTATTATTATCATCTAGAATTGCTCTAAAGAAGATTCTAATTTTGCAGTATGATTGTTCCAACTCACATCTTTACACTTAATGATTTATCTCTTCCTGTTCGTTATCAAATTCAGATCCTCAACAAAGTATCATCTTCATAGACCATTAACTACATGGCATAAATTCTTCACATGCCACAAGTTGATTCCTATTAGTCATTTGAACAGTGCCCGTGAAAATAACCTGGAATTTTCATGTCTTTTATTTACTACTATATCTACTGTGTCAATCTTGGAAACAGCCCCATGAGAGAAGTTGTTTAAATTGTCTCTACTCTTCATGCTTCAGACATGAATTTTGCATTGGAGACTACCTAGTGAGGTATCGAACTCCACCATGTTCCTTTGCTCAAAATGTCTCACTGAGGAGGTTATTGAACACAGAAAGCTACCCTGCCCAAGCTTACGTATCTTCCTGAGCAAAATAACATTACGTACACGGTCTGCTCCATCCCTATCCCTCGTATACCTCCTTTTCCACTGATCAATCAACCTTGCCCCATGTATTTCCAATCCTCATTATTCAGCAGTTTCTTTATTATATGTCCCATTATTTGGGGGATTGCTTCATTATTATTTTATAATAAATGTTAAGTATATTGCCTGAGTAATGCACAGTTACCCCATTTTCAGCCTGTGTAGAGGTCAAACTGATAAAACACAGCCCAAGGCCCCCACCATAAATCACACTGTTAGCACAAAGCATCTGAGATGGCCCAAGCACACACCGTAAATCAAACTGTTCATATGAGCTATCTGGTTTGGCCCAAGGTCCCAGGAATACAAAATCTAAGGCAGGAATAAGTAGTGCTTACAGGAATACACCATAACGACTCATGAACTCAAGAAAAGATCTCCAGCCTTCATGGCAATTAGGGAAACACAGAGTAAATAGACTCATTCACACCAATAAAATAGAGCAAAAATTTTATTCCAGACAATAATCAATATTGGGAAACAGGTGTGGAAAATGTACACATTGTTTCACAGAATATAAAATGGTTGGCTAACTTTGGAGGATAATTTGACAGGATTCAGTAATAGGAAAGGTGTGAATATACTATGACCAAGAATTTCACTTGATCCTACTTCATTCCACATAAATGCAATAGAGACTAAAGACAATAGAAAAGATTAATGGAAGTAAGAGCTGGTTCTTTGAAAAGGTAAACAAAATTAATGAACTTTAGCTAGACTCACATAGATAAAATGAGAGAGAATCCAAATAAAATCAGAAATGAAAGGAAGAGAAGGTATTACAACTGGTACCATAGAAATATAAAAAATTATAGACTACTATGAACAATTATACACCAACAAATTGGACAACCTAGAAGAAATGGATAAATTCTTAGAAACATACAACCTACCAAGACTGAATTATGAGAAAATAGAAAATCTGAACAGACAAATTTCTAGCAAGCAGATTAAATCATTAATCAAAAACCTCCCAACAAACAAAAGTCCAGGACCAGACAGATTCACTGATGATTTCTATCAAATATTCAACATAGAATTAATGTCAATCCTTTGAAAATTCTTCCACAAAATAGAAGAGGAGGCAACTCTTCCAAACTCATTTTACCCTGGTTACCTTATGCCAGATTACCCAATACCAAACTAGACAAGGACACCACAAGAGAAGAAACTTACAGAGATGCAAAAATCCTCGACAAAATATTAGCAAACTGAATTTAACAATACATTAAAAGGATCATACAACGTGATCATGTGGGATTTATTCCAGTGATGCAAGACTGGTTCAACATCCACAAATCAGTCAATGTGATACACCACATTAAGAAAATAAAGAATAAAAATCATAAGATTGTCTTAATAGATGGAGAAAAAAGTGACAAAATTTAACATCCATTTATGACAAAAACTGTCATCAAAGCATACATAGAGGGAACTTACTTCAACATAATGAAGACCATATATGACAAGCCTACAGCTAACATCTTACTCAACAATGAAAGGTTGAAAGCTTTTCCTCTAAGATCAGGAACATGACAAGGTAGCCCACTCTTGCCACTTTTATTCAACATAGTATTGAAAGTTCTTGCCAGAACAATTAGGCAATAACAAGAAAGAAAAGGCATTCAAATTGGAAAGGAAGACATAAAATTGTCACTATTTGCAGATGACATAGTATATGGAAAACCATAAAGACTCCATCAAAAAACTTAGAACTGATGTTCTGATGTTCAGTAACATTATAGGATACAAAATCAACACACAAAAATTTGTTGCATTTCTGTACACTAATACTGAATTATCAGAAAGAGAAATTAAGAAAGCAATCTTCTTTACAATTGCATCAAAAAGAATAAAATACCTAAGAGTAAATTTAACCAAGGAGATGAAAGACCTGTATACTGAAAACTACAAGACATTAAGGCAAGAAATGAAGAAGATACAAACAAATGGAAAGATATTCCATGCTTATGGATTGGAAAAATTAGTATTGTTAAAATGCCCACAACTACCCAAAGCAATCTACAGATTCAGTGCAATCTTCATAAAAATTCCAATGGCATTTTTCATAGAAAAGGAACAAGCATCCAAAAATTTGTATGGAACCACAAAAGACCCCAAATAGCCAAAGCAATCTTAAGAAAGAAGAACAAAGCTGGAAGAATCATGCTCTCCGATTTCAAACTATATTACAAAGCTATGGTAATTAAAGTGGTATAGTATTGGCATAAAAACGGAGGTACAGATCAATGGAACTGAATGGAAAGTCCAGAAATAAACCCACATGTATACCGTCAATTAATTTATGACAAAAGAGCTTGGAATATACTGTGGAGAAAGGATAGTCTCTTCAATAAATAGCGTTGGGAAAACTGAACAGCTAATGCAAAAGAATGAAACTGGACCACTATCTTATATCACACACTAAAATTACCTCAAAATGGATTAAAGACTTGAATGTAAGACCTGAAACCTAAGACCTGAAACTCTTAGAAGAAAACAGACAGTAAACTCCTTGACATAGGCCTTGACAATGTATGTTCTAATCTGACACAAAAAGTGAAAGCCGAAAAAGCAAAAATGAACAACCCAGACTACATCAAACTACAAAGGTTCTTCACAGTGAAGGAAATCATCAACAAAATAAAAAAGCAACCTGTTGAATGGGGGTGAAAATATTTGCAAATCATTTATCTGATGGGGGTTAATATGCAAGATATGTAAAGACTCATACAACTCAATAGCAAAACAACAAACAATCTGATCTAAAAATGGGCAGAAGATCTGAATAGACATTTTTCCAAAGAAGACATACAGATAGCCAACAAGTACGTGAAAAGATGCTCAGCATCATTAATCATCAGGGAAATGCAAATCAAAAACACAATGAGATATCACCTCACACCTGTTAGAATGGCTATTATCAAAAAGACAAGAAATAAGAAACGTTGGCAAGTATATGGAGAAAAGGGAAATCTTGCTCTTTGTTGGCAGGAAAGTCAACTGATGCAGCCACTACACAAAACAAAATAAAATTACCATATGACGTGGCAATATCCAAAGAAAATGAAAACACTAACCCAAAAAGATATATATGCCGCCATGTTCATTGCAGCATTGTTTACAATAGTCAAGATATGGAAACAATCTAAGCGTCCATCCATGGATGAATGAAGAAATTGTGGTATATAGACACAATGGAATATTATTGAGCCATAAAAAGTATGAAATCTTGCCGTTTGCAACAACATGGATGGACCTCGAAGTCATTATGCTAAGTTAAATAAGGCAGACAGAGAACAAATACCATATGACTTCTCTTATATGTGGAATCTAAAAAACAAACAAAAAAACCAAGCTCATAGGTACAGAGAATAGATTGGTGGTTGCCAGAGGCAGGGGTTGGTGGGTGAGAGAAATGGATGAAATGGGTCAAAACAAAAAGAAAAAATATTCCCTACAGTACTTTGCACACACTAAAAACATAAAATAAAATAAAGGAACAAAAAGATGTTTCTAAAGGCAAAAGTACATGATGTGCATGGAATAGACTCTCTCTCGGCAGAGTGTCATTTAGCATACATGTGCTAAACTCCTACCATATTCCAGGCACTGGGGCTAGCACAGTAAACAAATCCAACAAAAAAACCTTTGTCCTCCTAGGACTTATGCTCTAGACAGGAAAAAAACAGAATTCCACTTGTAGGTATCTACCCTGAAGAAAAACGTTTTCTCATATATTATACATTTCTGGTGTTTTTCATTCTTTCTTAAAAGACCAAGTCACCATTTTGTAATAAAACTACCTTGGGTGAATTTTCTTAAAACTTCCTTATTTTAGCTTCATACTTGAAGATAATTTCCCTTGTATATAGAGTTCTAGACTGAAAGAGGTTTTTTTTCCTTCTTTTTTAAAAGAATTTTGTTCCTCTGTTCTTTCCTTATTGCCTCCTTTTGAATGATGTCGATATACTGGAATATAAAATTGTTTCCTTGATAATTATATTTTGAGTTATCTTCTTAGTGGTTGTACTAGAGTTTATAATATTCCTTTTAACTTATCAAAATCTACCTTATATTAATGCTGACTCAGTTCCAGTGATATCTAGAACCTTGACTCCTATATAGCTCAATTTCTCCCTCCCCTTTTTGTACTGTCATTGTTATACATATTGTGTCTATATTTTGCAAACCCAACAATACATTGTTATGATTGTTACCCTTTGCATTCTATGTCTTTTAAAGAAGTGGAGAGAAAATTCATATTTATCGAGTTTGTTATATTAGTTTTCTTGTTTAACTTCACTGGTATTCTTTCTGTGAATTTGGGTTACCATCTGGTGTCATTTGCTTATTCCAATACAGCTTTTTCCCACCCACCTTCTTTATGCTGTTATTGTCAAACACATTATAATTTCTATATGCTATAATAGTTCCAACACCACACTTTTATATACATGTTGTTTTATAAATTCCGTTTTTAAGTGTTTAAAATAAGAAAGGAGAATAAATACACAAGTATACTGTCTTTTTAAATTACCTACTTTATTATTTTTACCAATGCTCTATGTTTTTTCATGTGTTTTCAAATTACTGTCTGGTGTCACAATTTCAGCCTCAAAATATCTTTTAGTATTTCTTGTGAAGCGGATATGCTAGAAAATAAATTCTATCAGTTTTTGTTTATCTACGAATGGCCTTCATTTTGAAACATACTTTTACTGGTTATAAGACTCTACACTGGGGCTGGTCCCATGGCCGAGTGGTTAAGTTCACGAGCCCCGCTTCACTGGCCCCGGGTTTCACCGGTTTGGATCCTGGGCACGGACATGGCACTGCTCATCAGGCCACGATGAGGCAGAGTCCCACATAGGACAACCAGAGGCGCTCACAACTAGAATCTACAACTATATACGGGGGGCTTCAGGGAGAATTAAAAAAAAAAGAAGATTGACAACGGTTGTTAGCTCAGGTGCCAATCTTTAAAAAAAACAAAAAAAAGACTCTACGTTGACAGTTTTTTTTTTTTTTTTCCGCTTTAAGCACTTTGAATATGTTGTCACATTGCCATCTTGACTCCATTGTCTCAGCTTTTAATCTTATTGGGGATTCCCTCACACATCGTCATTTTTCCCTGTTTTCAAGATTTTCTTTCTTGTTGGCTTTCAACATTTTGACTATGATGTGTTCAGATGTGGTGGTGTGGCTCTCTTTGTATTTTTTGATGTGGAAATTAATATTTCATCAAGTTTTGGAAGTTCTAAGCCATTATTTCTTTGATTTTTTTTTCTGGTACATGCATACATTGGTACATCTTATGGTATCCGCATAACTTTCTGACTTTGTTTTTATTTCCTTTCTTTTCTTTTTTCTTTCTCTCTCTCTCTCTTTTTTTTTTTTTTTTTCCTGCTGAGGAAGAGTCTCCCTGAGCTAACATTAATTGCCAGTCTTCCTCTTTTTGTATGTGAGCCACCACGACAGCACGGTCACTGATGGACACATGGTGTAGGTCTGTGCTTGGAACTAAACCCGGGCCACAGAAGTGGCACATGCTGAACTTAGCTGTGAGGCCACCAGGGCTGGCGCTGTTCATATTTCTTGATTCATCTTTCTGTTTTTCAGATTACACAATCTCTGTCTATCTTTAAGGTCACTGAAGGGTTCTAATATATTAGCCACTCTAACATATTTTATTTTTTTCTTTTTCTTTTTAACTATAGCTTTCCATTTGGTTCTTTTTTTTACAATTTCTACTTCTTTATTGATATTATTTCTTTGATGAGTCATTGTCATATCTTCCTTAGTTTTTTTAAGTATGGCTTTCTTTAGTTTTTTTGAACATATTTACAATATAAGCTGTGAAGATTTTGCGAATTCCACTGTCTGTATATCTTCAACAGAAGTTTCTATTGTCTGCTTCTCTTTCTTACATGTGGGTCACGTGGTCCTTTTGCTTTGCATGTACCATAAATTTTTGTTGTTTAAAACTGGCCATTTTAGATAATATACTGTAAAAATTCTGGCTATTGATTTCTCAACTCCCTACCCCAGGGTTTGTTACTGTTTTTCTTGGTAGTGGTGGTGTTTGTTGGTGATTTTTTTCATTTGTTTAGTGATTTGGATAAACGAATTCTTCAAAGTCTATTTTCCTTACAGTTTGCAGTCTCTGATGTCTTTGCTTAGATTTTCTTCTCTAATCTTTTTAGCTTGGTTACCAAGGAGTCACTCCTGGACCAATATAAGCCACTTATTGGTCAAAAGTTGTACTTAAGCTTCCTTAACTAGTCTGATCTTTACTCTTTACCATTGGATGTGTGTATGGCTTGGAGGCTACTATCACAGTTCAATGGGTTTTTATGTTTGTCCCATTTTCAGAAAACAACTGGTAGCTTGTATTTTTCCTCTCCAGTCACTCCTGAGAGGACACAGCCTTGGGCATTCCCTGAGTCTTACAGATTGCCAAGGATGAGTATGATTTTATTTATAAGCTTTGCATTCTAGAATTTTCCCCTGGGTCAGAGTAGATTTTTGCTTAGTTATTATATCCTGAGATTGTGTTTAAGCCCCTATGCAAGTGAGGTTTCTGCCATATATTGCTATATGTGTTTGACTTGTTGAATGCTTTCAAGTTGGCCTCATGTTCTGCTCTGATTGCTCCTGAGTCCCTACTCATGGATACTGTACAGCTTGGTACATGTACACTGTCTTCCTGACTCCCATAATTAAATGTCATCCCTTGAGGCTGCATCTTGGCTATATCTTTCTCGAGCACTCTTTATTAACTTCTGCCTTGTCTGCCGTTTCAGTTGAATCATGGAGCTATCAGCCTCCTTTTAATTGCTCTCCACCAAGATCTCTATTGTTTTTAAAGATGTCTTCAGACGTGGAGTTTTCCATTCTCAGTTCCAAATAAAGTCAGTTTCCTCAAGCAGACCTCTGGAGGTCTACGTTCTCGCGGCTCAACTTTTCCTCTGTGTAGAGTCCTTGCACCACTGCACTAAAGCTGGTGGGGGTGGGGGAGTTCACTTTTCCTGGAAAATTCCCTCATTTTACAAGTGAGTACTGAGGGGAGGAATGGACTCTTTCCTCCTCATCTTGGCCCTGATGGCATAGAACAGACACCCTATGAGCAAACTGAACAAGGGACCCTCGAAGTCCGGTATTCTTGGTCTGCATTGCCCCAGCAAAGCTTCCATCCTACACTTGAGGGCTGTCTGGGAGGACACCTGGTCCTCTCAGAAGTACCTGGCTGGAACAGAGCTTCTACAACACAGGGTTGGGAGTCATAACAAATTCTAGCACCCTCCCTCTACTTGGGAGAAACCACAGCCCCAGACTAGGAACTGAAGACAGGGTGCTGCTCCTGGCCACGCTTACCTAGGAGCAGAACAACCGTGTTAGAGATTTCATAACACAAAGGTATGGGTAGGAAGGAGTGAGATTCTGAGTCATCCTTCAAATTCCACAGACTCTCACTGTTCTAACCAAGATAGAATTTTTTTTTTTGAATGGGTGTTTAATGTAATTTCCAGAGACTATAAATTATTCAGTTAATTTAGCCTTAGCTGGTTGTTTGGAGTCTGCTTCACATGTGCACAATTCATGGGTCAGCCAGAGATCTGGGTAGAATTTACACTAAATTTGGGACTCCTCCGCCCTGTGTCTTTCTTCTTGGATTCCCTCCCCTCAAATTCTCAAGGCTGTTAAGGATGCAAACTCTGTCCTCTGGTTCTTCCAGTCAACAAAACTACACATTTTTAAAAATAAATTTGTCTTTACTGCATGACAAAGTGTGGCGCCTAACCCTATCCTCAAGCTGAACACTTTAAAATAGGAAAGGACCAATGCTTGTCCCTTCTTGAAGGTGTTGATACCCATCCAATACCCACTTGTGGTAAGTATGAATTTTTAAAAGTCATGTTCGCAGATATTATCACTGTTTTCTGAAGGACTTTGTCTGATATGAGCTACTTGGCCATTACTGGAAGTGGACTCACTTTAGTCAGGTTCTAAACTTGTGTATAAATGTTTAGTTGGGATTGTGCATATAACACTTTTTAATATTGTCTTTATTTGCAACCTAATTAGAGCCATCACATTAACCACTCTCTCCTGCTTTAGCCCTTTAGAAATAAATTAAAACACAGGAAGTTAAGTCAGAATATCATCTATTTTAATTGAGCACCACAGCCAATGTGATGGAAAAAGTCTGTACTCTGAGGGCATGTGAGTCTAAGACTAACCTCTTCTCTTTTGCCTGGTTTCTTCAATCTCAATCAAAACGCATTCTTTAACTCTTGTTTTCCTCAGCACCTTGCACCGTGCGTAAATAAGTTAATAATATGATTGTCTTTGCACAAACAAATTAACATTGTCTTTGACTGTACTCGTCTCCTAAGGCTGCTGATACAAAGTCTCACAAACTGAGTGGCTTAAAACAACAGAAGTGTATTCTTCCACAGCTCTGGCGGCTGGAAGTTTAAAATCAAGGTAACAACAGGGTCGTGCTCCCTCTGAGATCTGAGTAGGATCCTCTCTTGCTTCGTCCCAGCCGCTGATAATGGCTATAAATCCTTGGCTTGCAGTAATGTCACACTAATCTCTGCGTCTGTGGTCACACGGTATTCTCCCTGTGTGTCTCTGTATTCATATGACATTTTATTCTTATTATAAGGACACCAGTCACATTGCATTAGATACCACCCTACTCCAGTATAACCCTGTCCTAACTAATTACATTTGCAATGAGTCCATTCCCAAATAAATTCACATTCAGAGGTACTGGGAGTTAAGACTTCAACATATATTTTTAGGGACACATTTGAACCCATAACATTGTTCTTGCACAAAATTCCACAAGTGTTCCTTTCTTTCCCTCTGTGAGACTCCGCCCAATTCATTCACAACTGAACAGATAAAAAGGTAAAAACAACTTCTGCTCAAAGATGGTCCTCATTTTAGTCTGTCTTACCAAAACATCAATTTAAGAACTTCTGACTTAGTCTAAATATTCAATTTAAAAATACTGAAACTTAAGCAAAAAAGCTATGTGACTTGTCTGGAGTCAGAGTAATCGTTAACAGAGCTGAGATTCTAATTTTGAATTGAGCAAAGTTTAAATCGGAATCCATAGTGAAGCGATGAACTCAAGATATGATTTGTGTTTGTTTGGGGATCCAAGAATCAGGGAAATGGGATGCAATATCAGGGGTAATTTTGGCAATGAATCTCCATTAAAACGTCTCTTTTGATTTGAGATGGAGCCAACATCCTAAATCTGCATCATTTTCCTAATTCATGCACAAACCAAGTCTTGTGCTGAATGTATTTCCAGTAAGGTTAAACGGCATTTTGAAATTTACATAAAGATTCTAGAAATAAAGAGACCTAAAATAAAAACCAGGAAATTAAGTCAGAATGCCATCTATTTAAATTGGGAAGCAGACCCACGGTTACAGGAAAAGTCTGTGCTGAAACAAATCTTCTATAAACCCATTTCCCTTGTTCACAGTTGTCACTGCATCTGGAAAAGATACTGGGCTCCATTTATTCCATTTGAGAACAACTAGAAGAGATAAAGACTGTTAGGTGAAATTGCTCGTCATTCATGATTTCTGATCTAAAACATCATCATTGGTTTTTGATGGCTAACATTCACCAACTCCTTTCTTTATGCCTAATTTCTTGAATCTATAATCAAGGGGTGCTCCTTAATTCTTGTTTTCCTCAATATTTAACAACTTTTAAAAATCAAACTATGTGTATACTCTATGTTAGATAATTAGAATCCCCAGGGACAGGTAGGGCCTGTGTCACTCAGAAGCAGGCATTTTAGTCTCAAGACCTGATAAAGAGGTTTAAAGAGTTACAGAGCAACACAAGAACTGTCAGAAGAGATTTTCCACCTGACTACATTTCTGAAGCCTTGTTATTCCATGTTTTATGGTCTGATATATGGCTTTTTCTCAGTGTGTCATGTTTTAGCTTTACTCTTCCAGTTTTACACAATGCCCTTTAGTCTTGACTAATGGCTTGACTTGGCCTTTGGGAGTAACTTCCCTCTTGACTCTTACACAGGACCTGTCACATAAACCACTCTTCTAACTGTTGACCACAACTTGCCACAGCAGTAACTGTCCTTTTTGAAGGTTTTCTGAGGGGTACCTTTTGTTCAACCAGCCAGCTGCTCTGCTTCCCTTTGCTTCCCTCCTCTGGCAACAACTAGTCATTGCAGTTAACCTCTGAAGTTCTAAGTTTGTGTTCTTACATATTAGTCTCAGTTCTTGACTGTTTATTAATTTATTCGTTCATCTGTTTCTTCAAGAAATATTTATAGAGTACCAATAAATCACCAATCAAAAACACATTGTGAGGACAAAAAGTTGTATAAAATCATACTCTTTCTTGGCTTTTACTGATCTTACAGTATGGCAGGAAAGATGGACATTAATCAAACAACGACTTTTTTATGCTCGACATTGCCTTCCTGGATCCTTGTGATCTGTGTGTCCTTAATTGCCAGAATCACTTCTTTTTGATTTCATGATATTAGAATGATTATGTTTTAACAAATTATCTTACTTATTCATTTACTTGTTCTTTCATCTGCTCATTTAATATTAACTTATTAAACTACTATGCATCAGAGTCAAACACTGGTAATGCAATATGAACATGAGAGATCCCTAACATGAAATCTAGCATAAAGTATAGCAAAAAGAAAGGTATTAGGGGCTGGCCCAGAAGCCTAGGGATTAAGTTCATGCACTCTGGTTCAGTGGCCCGGGGTTTGTCAGTTCAGATCCTGGGTGCGGACCTACACACTGCTTATCAAGCGATGCTGTTGCAGGTGTCCCACATATAAAACAGAGGAAGGTGGCCAGGGATGTTAGCTCAGGGCCAGTCTTCATCAGCAAAAAAAACAAGAAAAGTACTAAGATAAGTAATTAAAATAAATTTATCTGAGAAGAAATGCAGAGTGAACTAGGAGTATAGGAGAAGGAAGATGAAGTATGTAAGAAGTATTTATTTTCAAATATTCACTTTCCATATAATGAGAAAATTATGCCAAAATTTCTATCAGTTTTTGCACATGCTAATATTATCATCTTTACCTTTGTGTGTTTGTATGTGTATGCTTCTTTTAATATACTGCTTAAGTTGCATAATTATAGTATATATTTTTGAAAACAAGAAAAATATGTATAATTAATTTTTTGTTATACAAATTTACCTTTAAAATATCTTTTAATATACTGAGCTGAAAATACTGTTAATTTGCTTTTAAAAGTATTAAACAGTTAGTATTATAGATTCTATTCTAAATACTTTCAAAGGCATGCAGTACGTTCAAAAAACGCTATGTAGAGGTGCTTCTTTACCTTTTACGGAAAAGGAAAATGATTCTCCAATAAGCTTAAAGGATTTGCTTAAGACTAAAGATCTAAAAAGTGGCAGAGATGACCTTTCAAGTCAGCGTTACTGCTCCGATTGCTCTCCCTTCCCACTATACTGGAAAACGGAGATGATGGTAATATTGATTTCATACACCATCAGGGTTATGTGTACAAAGAGTTCTTTAAATAACCTTAAAATTATGCTACATTTTAATGATATGATATCTCCTCTTTTTCCCATTTCTCCTTTAATTTTCTGGAGGCTAAATATTTAGCCTATCATTCATCTGTATCAGCTTCTGCGATGTGCCACTGTGATTTACCTTCAATGAGAGATAGGTTACTTTAGCTGCTAGGAGTGCTGGTGGCAAAAAGCCTTCAATTTTCCTCTAGGGATTGTCTCAGCTGAAGAACGTCACCTCTTTCCAGATTATGCTCCTTCCTGGAGCAGCTTACATTCAATCACTGATCAATTCCTGACAATTTCAATTTAAATTGGAAAAATTCTGATGAACCATTCTAGTTGCATAACTCACTGTGGGTTTGGCAATGCCGCCACTGGGCCTGCACTGCAGTGTGACTTCTCCCTTCGCCCAGCCTTCCTTTTTCTTCTCTCTTCCACAGGTACTGATTCTAAGGAAAGGCATTCCTTAATAAATATCTAGCACACTAAACTTCGTCTCAATTGAGTCTGCTTTCTGGGGAGTTAAATCTGTGACAGTTGTACCAGACATGGCCCAAGAAAGTATGTACAGTATATTTCAACCCTGGAATTATTGGTCTGAAAAACCTACCAGGTGACATGAAATGCCGCCAACTCTGAGTGCAGCCCAGAACAGAAAAGCACTCTGAATTGTATCCAAACTATAGTTATATTCTGTCTCTTAAGCCTCATGACTTAGCAGCCCCTTTAGTTTTAAAGGTATTGGTAATTGAAAGAGATACATTTTAGAAATTATGGCAAGCCCTAATGTAGAATCGTAAGATAGACCCCTAGCATTTTGGAGTATGGCCATGTCATCTGCTGTAGAAAATCATATCCCTCTAAATACAATTGCTGGAGTTCTTGTGGGGCATAATAGAGACAGAGCATCCAACTGTGGGCACCAAATGACCATGTGGCTACCATTGTCCATCATGAACTGACTTATGTCAGATCCATCAAGTCATAGGTACAGGTGACGCAAGCAGTAATCCATCATTAGAAGGAAGTGATTCATCTTAGATCAAGTACATGCAGAATTAAGGAGGAAAAACAAGCTACACATCTGGCTTCCTTGTTATCCACCACTGTACCAGCTTTCCTGCCTTAGCTCACAATTATGGCAGCACGCAGGGACTTTTATGACTACCTGATGGAGGAGGGTAAAAAGCAAACTGTGTGTGTGGATATAAGCCAAAAGTAGAAGGATTCTCTACAGATTCACCCAGTGGTGACCTTGGAAGGCAGTACAAGAGAAAATTCCCTTAGTATGCAGAGCACTTGGTCATCCAGTTTGTGTGGAAAGAAATGTGGCCCAGGCTTAGAATTTACACTTACTCATGGACACTAGCAAAGGAAGGGAAAAAAAGGAAGATCACAGACAAGAAGTTTAGGTTAGACGAAAACAGTATTATATAGAGAATGGGTGCAGGGTTTGAAGATTTTCATGTTATGTGTTCATGCCAACCAAAGAGCCCCTGCCATGAAAGAGGCAATAAACATCAAGTAGATAAGATGACTCAACCAGTTGACATCAGCCAGCCTCTCTCACCAGCCATCACAGTGCTGGCAGAAATGGAGGCTGTGCATGGACTCAGAAGGATCACTTTCCACTTACCAAAGCTCATGGAGCTCCTGCTGCTGTCAAATGTCCAACCTGCCAGCAACAGCAACCAATATTCAGTCCCCATTGTGGTACTATTCCTTGCTCATACCTATTGGCCACGTAGGGATAAGTTACTGCATGGACATCTTCTACCAGGGGTCTGGAGGCCAAAGAGTTGAAGCAGGATTGGCCCCTCTTACCTTCACTCTCAATAACCCACTGAGGAAATTTGTGCTTCCTCTATCTCTAACTCTAGGTTCTGCAGGATTGGAAGTCTTGCCCAAAGGGGAACACTTCCAACAGATCCAGGACACCCGGGAAGAATCCCATCCAATTATAAGGTAAGAGTGTCACTTTTTACTATGGGATACTTGAGCCAAATGATCATCAGGCACGAAGAGATAAGTGATAACCTTGAAGAGATAATTGATTTTGATTATTAAGAGGAGTTAGGCTGCTGTTACACAAGGATTCAAGACGGAATTTGTTTTGCACACAGGTGATTCATTTGGGTATCCATTGTTATATCCTTGCTGTATTTTGACAGTAAATGAGCAAATGTAGCAATTCTGGCCTGAGTTGTGCATCGTGACCATGGGCTCAGAGCCTAGCAATGAGCATCTAAGTGATACCACAGGGTGAGTCACTGAGACCAGCAAAGCTGATAGCTGAGGATGAGGGGGAGCTTTTATGGATAAAGAAGGAGCGAGCGGCCAGCCCGGTGGCACAGTGGTTAAGTGCACACATTCGGCAGCCCAGGGTTCACCATTCAGATTCTGGATGTGGACATGGCACCGCTTGGTAAGCCATGTTGTGGCAGGCGTCCCATGTATAAGGTAGAGGAAGATGGGCATGGATGTTAGCTCAGGGCCAGTCTTCCTCAGCAAAAAGAGGAGGATTGCACCAGATGTTAGCTCAGGGCTAATCTTCCTCCAAAAGAAAAGAAGGAGAGAAATAATGTCAGTCTTTGTCAGCTGCAGCAGCAGTGGATGTTTTTCAAACCTCTAATCCTCCTCTCATAGAATTCCTCCAGACAGAGTCCACTTGAATCATATATGAAGTTGTGGATTCAAGAGCTGCAAATAAGGGATGCTGTGAGGCACCCCCGTTTGACTGTTAGCTGTCATCTCCGTAGTTGCAGAGCTGCCTTGCCCAAAGTCACAATCCTTTCCTAGGGCAGCTCACTTCTAATGACTGATCTATGTACTAGTCTCAAGACCAAGTCCTCTCATTCCAACCTGAGGTCAGATATGAAGGGCTCATTCTAACAGCATAGTTCATAATGGGTTTATCTAAGGCTGTCGGGCCTGCAGGATAACTCAATCTTTCCTTTGTTCAAACCTGCTCCTTCCCCCTCCCTCCAGAGGTGCTAATCTCAAGGGGAATCCGGATTATTTAACCTGCACACTAAACTCCATCTCAGAGTCTGCATCCCAGGGAACTAGCCTGCAACAGGTGCATCGCATGATTCAATTTCACAGTTTTATTCCTCTCTGCCTAATCTTTCTGGATATTTCCATATTTAACTAGACGAAGCTAGGATAAAACAATTTTACGTGGATTCTCTAGTGTATTATTAACTCTTCCCTCAACATTTGATATATTTAGTTATATAAAATCATTTATGACCACTTTATACCTTCTATAGGTTTCATTGTTTTTAGCAATTATGCAAGTCCTATATTCTAGTTAATTTTTTTAACTTCTGTAACATTATTCTTTCATATACAAATATGTGTATGTGCTTATGTGAGGATGAAAATGAGAGTGAGAATAAAGTATTATAAGTAGAAAGATATATTTAGGATAAAAATTTCAAGGATACTATTATCTACATGATTTTTAAATTTTTATGTTCGATTCCATGGTTTAAACAATCCTGATGATACATTTCTAATTGACAGTGACACTTTTCAAACTGACTCATAAAATAACTATTTATTTGGGGATGACTCCTTGAATAAGTACCTTTCAACAAGTTTTATTTATATATAATTCTAATTGATTCAAAGTATTTATATGCATTAATGCAAAGTATTGTAACAGCAACTTCATGAAGTATTAGATATACTTCAAATAAGTTAGTAATAATTGTGCTTTCTCTAATATCTATTTAGTTTTTTCATCCTCCCATGTAAGAGTGTGTGTGTGTGTGTGTGTGTGCTTTACCACAGGAATAATTTTTCAGATTTTATCTGAATATAAGTAGGTCAAAAAGATTAATGTTTTCTATTTAATTTGAAATTTTTTATAAATACAGAAACATTGAAAAATAAGAAACTAAGCATCTGTATATCCCCCCACTAGACTAATCTACTATTCGTATTTTACTAATGTTTTACTACTTTTGATGTGTAGGCAGCCCTCACTTTGCACAGTAAGATGGTGACTTGAGTTTTATCTCAATTACCACTGAAACTTGGAAAGTTCGGAGTCCATTCTGATCTACGTGTGTTTCAGTTAATGTGGAACTGTGCAAAATGAAGGCCGCCTCCGAGTGTGTGTGTGTGTGTGAGTGTGTCTGTGTACATATATATATATACACCAAGGAAAAGTAAATTGCGAACATCACGACTCTTCTCCTAAATGCTTCAGTTCACATCTCCTCAGAAATAGAACATTTTCCTTCATGACCACAATACAATCATAACCCTGAAAATATAATACCTAAATTATAAAGCAAAAATCGCCTGTAATAATGTCTGTATTTTAATTTCCTCAATAACCGCCCCTCCTCCCAGTCCAGGATCCAATCCTACTTTACATATTGTATTTGGGTGTAATTTTACTTTAGTCTCTTTAAATAGAAAGTTCATTTATATTTTTTTGTTGTAGCTTTTAATGACCTTTTCTTGAAGCATTCGGGGCAGTAAACTTTGATGATCTGACCTCTCAGTTTTTTCTCCCAAATTACTTTTTCCCTTTAAAATAGTTTTAGTGTTAGAAGCACATAACCATTTCCCACTTCTATTATCATTAATAAAAGATGCATTGCATTCAAGTCAGTACCTTCATGGGAGCCATTCACAGTTCTTCCTCCCACTTGCTTTGACACATATGACACTTTTTCCTAAGGCAGTCACCTATTTCTGTGTACTGCACATAAAGCCACTGTATTGAATAGGAACTGAAATTAATTTTTCTGCTGTTCCCCTAGCAAATGGGAACTCAGCTATTATGATGATTCTTTGTTCCAAAGGGTAGAGATCAGCATAGGTATTTTTCTTCCATTATGAACACTGCTCTCTCTCCTTTCATGGTGTTATCCCAAAGAAGAAAGAAAATATAGGGCAGTATTAGCAACTCAGTCAGGCACCAAAATAATATTCTAGGGCCTGGCATACTATGCCCAAAGATGTTTTTTCTTTTGAATGCCTCTAACGTGCTCTCACGTTTGCTGATATTTTTGATGCAGCTTCACACACACACAATCAGCACCTGGATACGTAGGGCGGGTTGGGGAACTCGTACTTTAATAACCTCTCTGATCTGCCCGCCCTACAGTGCACATGTCACTGGCCACATATGCGATTTCAGTGACTCTTCTAGCATATATTTAGGGACCATAAATGCCACATAAAAATTATACAGAACATAGGCTATGTAGAGTGTTTTTTCCACATTAGTAAATGTCCGATATACAGAGATGTGTAATTAACATGTAGATAACTGTTTACACACATTTGTCCCCATGGAAAAAAATTCGTGTTTTTTATATGCAATTATTGGCATTTTTTTCCACTATGCTAAATTGTTGTTTGGTAAATTTCAGAGATCACGATTCAATATTTCCTGATTTGTAGCAGCCAACTTTGAAATTTTTTGAGGCAGAAATCAAAGTGTATGAGAACACTCTGGGTTTTTACAGCACTTATCCAGGCCTGTAAATTAGTTAATATCCAACTTAACTTTGAAAATTCTGTGTTTTGCGATAATTGTGTAAGCATATCTCTGCTTGATTCCAGCTATTTTTGTCTTTTGCGTGTGGACTTTTTAAAATCTAAATGTGGAGTAAATGTGCTTTCCATGTCATGTGGCAAAATTTCATTTTCTATATGCTTTTCTGGTCAATTCTTTGGTTTAACCACATAGAAGCTGCTGCAATAAAGAAGCGGTGTCACAAGGTCGGTTCAATAAAAGTGTAAATATAAATGGGCATAAAGATGTGTAAGCTAACTTGCACCTCATGCTTTTCCAGGGGTAAAGGTTTTTTCACTATTTCACTGCATGGTTTAACCGAAGAGAAAATTTGTAATATACAAGTCACATTTTTGTCTCTTTGTCTTGATATTGTTGAATATTTAAAGGAGACACTGTAAACAGTATGATAGTCTTTCCTTATCAGTGTGATAAGGAAAAGGATCCGTTTAATAGAGATGTTTGCTATCATGTATGAATGTGACGCTACGTCAAGATGAGTCAGAACACGGAAAGTTGCTATAATATAATTTGCAGTTGGCACAGTGGTTCTCTACAGTGTAAAAAGTGATGTTATCAAAACTTGGCTTAAATATAGGCAATGAAAGTGGAAAGTGCTGTGTATTTTTATAGTGACAATAAAGTGTTTTGGGTTGGGAATAATTAATTGTTTGTCTTTGCAGAACAGCAGGAGTTCACTTAGACAAATAACCATCATTTACAAGTACTTGTTAAAAAAAAACAAAAGTAAGATAAACTTACCAGCAACTACTAATCTGAGAACAAAGGCTATAATAATAGCTGTAAACAGTCTTTATTTTCAGACATCCTATCTGTAAAATGTTTACTTCCCCACAAACAGAAGTAAAGTAGCTTTTGGTTAAATGTTAACTTCTGTGAAAACGGGTACAAAAAGTACTTTACGATAGCAAACGTGCTTTATTATACCTGCAACTATGCAATATTGAAAATTTGAAAACACTATTTCTCTGAGTACTATATTGCTACAATATACATATAATAGGCTGAGAATATCTACATTTGAGTAAATCTTTTGCACACGGAAGCACTTCTATGTTTCTGTATTAAATTGGCAAATAGATCACTAACGTATTAGGATTTGGTTCTGCTACCTCTCAACCAAAACATTTCAGTATAATTTAAAAATATTTCTATAAAATGCCAGGGCTTAAATAGAATCTTATTTGAGAATGAATTCAGCAAATTTATTCATATTCTGGCTTGTTCCAATTTAGAAATGTATATATACGTTCAGGAATTACTCAAATTGGTTCACATTTATCCATTAGCAGTGCAATCAAAAGAAAATATTTGGAGTTAACTTGGTTTTAATTTTTTCAAGTTAATATTCATCTCCTACAATTTCATGTTCCTGATAATAACCTAAATACATGTCATTCTCTGGTGATGTCTTAAGCAATTAGGGATGCACTTTACCTTTTTTGCTTTACTAATGTAAAATCCTATTTCTCTTGCATTTCAATTCATAAGAAGAATTTTGTGTGCCTTGCTATTTGTACTTGAAAGGACATTATAAGTTTTATTCTAAGGCATACATGGACTAAAGTGTCATGTAGTCAGGATAAGTAGCAGTTACATGATAAAGTTTTTCCACTGTGGAAAGTAAGTAGAAAAGATTCTGGAAATCTTACCCATGTTTAAATGATAGAAAATATTTTATCCAGAAAATGAAATATAGCTTTCATAAATTTTATGCACTGTGGCAAGGCTGACTCCTAGTGCTGAAAGGTCCTAGAACCTGGAGAGGCTTTATGAGGGGGCTTCTGCAATATTTTCCAATCTGGACCCTTGAAGAAACCACAGGCATTCAAAGCTAGTGCTTTCACAATTCCCTCCTTGGTTCTGAATACATAATGGGATTTTGGGCCACCAAACTGGTGCATCCCGCCCAGCCTTGGCAACAATAATTTACAGGCAGATCCTGTGCTCTGTGGTACACAAGGAACTCAGCTGTCTTGTAGTTTAATAGCAACAAATATCGCTATGTCCTCAAGAGCTAAAAAGTCCTATATATGAGAAATTTATTTGCCCTATAATCAAAACATTGCTCAGCTGCATCCTCTAGGAAAAGCTGAAGCTGTACTCTGAGGCTCCCACATAGGCACCGACGCTCTTTCTGTCCAAATACATGTATCAAATGTAGTTCAAGTCATGCTCCAGCAGCAAGAATCTTTTGGATCATGGGCGCCCGCGAAAGGCTTATGCTTGTGCTTAGGGATGTGTGACTGAAAAGTGTCTGCTGAAGTTACCCTTATAGCCAGCAAAACTTTCACAAGGTCCAATCTCACCTGAGCTCCAAGATTTTACTAAGGCTGAAGAGTACATCGGAGACCGAATGCTGCTAGGCCTGTGCACGCTTGTTCTAGGTCATCATAACCAAAACGTCATTTGCTGCAGCCACTATAGTCCTCTTTCCCTAGAAGGAGCCTTTCAAATGAGAGCAAGGCCACTAGGGATTGTAGTCACTGTCTCAACTGTGTTGAGTCCACAGCAGTTAAAATCCACTGCACATCTGTCAAATTTCTTCGCTTTACATATTAGCTTCTATCAACTGCCTGGTCCAAAATATCTTGCCTTCACATGGAATTCCAAACTCAAAAGCCACATGGCCCACACTTACTCAAAGCTTCTTCATGTGTCTAATGGCTCTCCTAATATCCACTCTTATTTTATATCTAAATGCGTCAAGACTGTGCACCAAAAATTGGGATCTCTGAAGGCCCTCAAAAAGCAGCATATCTCTTTCTTGCCAAAATTCTAATGAAGAATATGGGAATTAAGATCGGCATATGGAAGCCAAACTATTACTTTTCTTCTTAATAAAGGCTAAAGGACATGGAACAACTGCTTCTCAGAAAGGCAGACTTATCCATTTATTTATGTGTGCTAGATGTGGGTAGGACTCCCTTTATAGAGACTTGTCCACAAAAGACCAATAACATGGATTTGGCAAGATCTCCTTTTCCCAGTGCACCTGCTAGGTTCCAGGAGACAAAAAAGAAAGGGCTTTGATTAAATACATTCAGTTTATTTTTCCTAAATTAATCGATTAAATGGACAGTCTCACTTTCCCTTAGTTATGGTCATTATTATCATCATCATCATTTTTATCTTTCTCATGACCATTATTTTCACCAGTGTAAATAGGGAAATGATGAGAAAAAATAGTTTCTTGTGTATTTTCTAATATAATAAAAATGTGTGAGTTTCTTATAAAAACTCCCACACAGTTGAGTCAAAAATTATAAATTCTCAACTTTCAGGATTATCTACTAATATAAGAGGTTTTGGAATTGTCTTAATGTAGTATTGACCTTTTAAGATCCAGTGATAACATACAGGAGGTGGGGCTCACTTGTAGCAAAGTCCTAGAAATGCGTTGACTGCAGGACGTTCACCATGTGGTGGGAGCAAGCAACATCCTACTCTGAGCTAGAGTTAATGAACACTTCTCAGCTTTTACAGACGTCGAATGTATTGTCAAGTCTCTCACTAATTCCACCTTCCTTCTAACACCATGGCAACAAGTAGCACTGGAGGTTTTTAGTGTCTGTTATGTGCTGGTGCCTCCTCTCTTTGATATCCCTCGATATCCCATACACGAATAGGCATGATTTACATATCAGGTAGAGGAAAATCCCAAACAACTATTTCCACCTTTCTCATTCTCTACTCTTGCTTCTAAATATTCCTCTAGATCACAGCGGAAGAATTCCAAAATCATTAACTGTGAATAAAAGGACTAATAAGTGAGCCTTTATTCAAATATATTGCATATATCATTCAGATATATTTTGTTTTGAAGAGCTAATATCAGAGATTTTTCAAGAAATGTGAGATGAGTTGAAGGAGATATTTTTGTTCTGTTTTCTTTAAATATAGACCACGTTATAATAAATAATAGGTTTCTGTTGTGTTAGACATTTGAAATCTTAATGTGTCTAATACCCTTAGAACACTGTAATGCTTTTAATCTTATATTTAATGAAAATTTTGATAACATGCATAATAGATTTCCACTAAAATTTGTGTTGCCTCTTAATCATACTAATTCCTAATAAAAACATCAACTCAAGCTCATAATCCTGGGTAAATAAATCCAAGTTGAAATCAAGGTAAAGATGAATTAAAACCCTCATTTTCCAAGGTGTGCTTTGAATAATAGGTGAGCACATCTAGCTGTCTGCTTCCTGGCTGGACGTTTTCAGTATTGTCTAGATTCACATTATCAGTTCCTTGCTTATTATTCGCTCTTGGGTAATTGCCTCCTTTCCTTCATTTGTACTAATTAGGCTACATTTTGTTTGGCACATTAGCTTGAATTGTTTCACCAAGGTAAAACAGCTTTAATAAAGCCAGCTATGCAACATTGCCACTAGAATCATTATCAATTACAAATGTACCCTCGAAAATGAATTTAAATAAAAGGTAATTGAATTATGTAGAAAGACATGTATTTCGATTTTTTCACACTAAATTCTATTTTCTTTTCTTTACCACTTTTAAAAATTTTCTGTGAACTTTGTGATGAAATAGGCAATCTACATTTCTTGGATGTGTAAAAGTTCTTGTGCTCTTAAAACTTGATCAAATTAATTTTTTCACTCTCATGTTTATTAGGTACTGTAGGTCTCAAGGTCATCAGAAATTATAATAGACTTGGATAAGATGGCTGCCATTTGGTGGCCAGATTGCTTCAAAAATTTTAGGTGACTGCCATCCAGTAAGTTTACTTGTTCCTCAATTTTGCAAGCTGATTGTGCCGATGGATTTGTGACCATATGTAGAGGCACGACTGGAGGAGCAAAGAGGGAGATGTGCCTCTAGCAAAGAAGTTGAAACTTACTAAGCGTGACTCCTCTGCCTGAAGTAGTTCTTTTAGTAATTGCAGAGGGTAAGAGAAGATTCCAATTCCATTGTCTGTTGCTATCAAGATGTTACCCGTGTCCTCAGAGACTGCTATCAAACTATTATTGGGATGTGGCCATTCAGTAAGAACAGATGGTGACAACAGGCACAAGAGAATATGGACAACTTCCAGGTTTCAGATAAATAGAATCATGAGCTTAGCTTGGAAAAGAATTTAAGGGAACAATTACCCAACAAGTGAAGTAAAGCATATTCAATGGGTCCATGAACAATGAAAACACAACAGAAGAACATGGCCAGGTTATGGGTTTATTACCATCTCCTAACAGGAAAGCTCTTAGAGTTAAGGAGCTGCTAAGTAAAACCCAATGACAAGTTTTAAATTTGGAAGCATGTAAAGTGACTTTGTAGATAAGAATAAAGTAGTAAATTAAGAAAATTATGACAATACTATTACAGTGGAAGGATTATTTTTAAAAAATGCATAGCTTTGTAACTTTGAAGAGCACTGCTTTACTAAATGAAAATATGTTAATCCTTAACTTGTATTCTTAAGTGAATAAGAAGCAAATACTCTTTAAAGAAGTTACGAAAAGGAAGAAGTTCAAGAAAATATGCTTAAAAGCAGCATTTATACAGAACTTAGATAACTAAATAAAAACCTTTTTTCTACCAATTCATAAGCCATTTCAGAAGACATAATTTAAAAATGTGGATTTCAAGCTTAGATTCTCTAAATGCCACCAATCAGAAGAGAAACAGATGTTTCAAAGAGTTCCAACAATTTGATTTTATTACCTAATATAATAAGTTAACATGTAGCAATGAGTAAAACAAACCACAAGTGTATGATTTTTACACAGGATCAGAAGAATGTAAGAGAATGCTGTCTTCTTAACTTTGGTCTCACAGGGGATGTTAGAGCTAACATGTCATACTTCATTGTTGCCCTCTGGATACCACATCTAATGGCATGGATTTCATAATTTTCTATTTTTTTTTTTACAGTATATATGCACTTATAAAATCTTGACTCTCTGAGACTTTTTTTTGACACCATTGGTACAGCCCACAATAAAGTCAATCCGTTTATTTATACTTTTCTTTCTTTTTTTCACTTCCTATTTTAGCGTGGTCATAGAAAAGTCTTATGGTTAAATTTAGCCTTCTGTAGATTGCCAGTCGTGACTTCGCAACTCTTTCATATAACTCTTTCCCTTTATCACTCACATACAGACCTCACGAGGCCTTGTCATTTCTGCCTCCACAACATACTCCAGCTTCATTCCCTTCACTGCATCTCCATTGCCACCATCATTATCTAACCTGCTTTCTTCTCCCAGTATACCCGTTTGTTATTTTACATTATTGGCTCTCTATAATCCATTCTCTACAAAGCAACGTGATTTTTCTTGCTTACAATTAATTCTTGAGGTGCCCCAGCTTGAAATTCTCTAATGATTTTCTAAGTCACTTGGGAGAAAACCTAAATTCCTAATCATAGCTTACAAGGTGCTATATGATCAGATTCTTCTGACCTTATCTCATAACTGACGCATCTACAAGCTCTGTTCACAAGCCTTCTGATTTTTCCTTAAATTCGCTAAGCTGACTTTCCTCTCCGGGCTTTGTATCATTTGCTCTTCTTTTTATTAAAAACTCTCTTCATCAGTAATTGACTTGGCTGATTTCTTCCAAGTCCTCAAATTTCATCTTTTCAAGAAAGCAGCACTGAAAATACTATTTAAATTAGCTACATATTCCAACACACAGACAGAGCCTTTTATTCTATGTGTATCTTCCCCTTTATGGCACTAATCACTATTTGAAATTATCTTATTTATATATACATGTATTTTTTGCATATTTTTTCTCCATTAGAATGTTATCACAATAATAACAGACATTTTGCCTCTTTTATTACTCTTGATCCACTTGAATTGGAATAACACATACTCAAAGTAATTTCCCAATAAGCACCTGTCAAATAAAAGCATGAAAGTAACTATATATTCACAAAGAATCTGTATACCTGAATTAAGTAATGAATGAATCATAATTTCATTATTAGAATTATAATATGTTCCAAAGTTCATTTAGTCTAAAAATAAAGTATAATATGATTTTTAAAAATATCTTGGCCAGGGGATGGCCCCGTGGCATAGTGGTTAAGTTCAGCATGCTCCACTTTGGTGGCCCAGGAACACAGGTTCGGATCCTGGGCACACACCTACATCACTCATCAGCCATGCTGTGGCAGCAACCCACATGTAAAGTGGAGGAAGATTGGCATAGACGTTAGCTCAGGGCTAATCTTCCTCAGGAAAAAAAAAAGTCTTGGCCAGTGGACATCTAACCAATTCTAAATTGAATGACAGAAAATTCTTCACACCTCAACTGGTTCTTTCAGAAAGATAGTTTTTGTGAGATGTGTTGGGTATATTCATTATGCTGGTTCCTTTCGTCAGAATTCAATAATCATTGCTGCTAATTATGGTCAAGATGTAATTGCAATACTGCTGTAACTTTGAAAATTGCTATAGATCAGAGTTCTAAATGTTTTTATTCTAGATTCCATCTTTACTTTAATATTACCTGTAAGCTAATATTTTCTTTCTTTCTTCTCCTTCACTCTCTTTTCTTTCTTTCCTGTTTTTCTTTTCTTTTCTTTCTTTCTTTTTTTTTTTTTTTTTGATTATAGACTAGCCTGGAGCTTAAAGTTTCTAAATGACTTTTCACTCTTGCTAAATTTCATCCTATATGGTCCATTATGTCACCTCAACATGCCAAAATCTTTCTGGGATTTTAATTCAGTCATTTGAAATACATCTTATTCCATGACTCTTTCTGTATCTTAAAAATGGATGCCAATATTATCCAAGTTACTGACTGTATTTTTAAGCAGGATTATAGAGGTGAAAGTGCCAAATATTATGATAAATTTCTCTTTGGTTTGAAATCAATACATAATTGCACACATATTTTCAGGAAAACATTATATATGACATGAGAATTATGCAAATAGACATAGCACATTAGGTTCCAATTGCATAAACTAAAATGTAGCAAACATTTTCTGAACTCATTCAGACTCAGTTCACTCTGTTAGTGATGAAAACCCTTACTTTTGTCTATAATAGCTTGTGGTGGAAGCCAGCCATCAGCAACTCCTAGAGCCATCCACCTGTTACCCTGGCATCAGGGAAAGTACATTAGGTAATTCAGATTCTCCTGGGCTCAAATCCTCTTCTCTGCTGCACAGGACATCCAAGGCACGTGGTCAGGTAATTCCCACTCTAGCCTCTGCTTTGAGGGGCTATGGACTTGGAATTGAGCTGAAAAGTGTAACTTTCTCCCTCACATTGTCATCCCAGGTCCAGACAAGTTGGTCCTTGACCAGTAGTCCCAAGCTTGCACTTGACAGCTAATCCTGTTCACAGCCTCCTACCTCGATTCATCCTATCGCAACCCTCTTGTCAGCCTCACACAGGAATCAACTAGAGGAAAACAGATAGCTGAAGGAAAGAGATGAAGGCAGGAGGATTCTTTATAAAATAGCAAGTACATGTGACAGAAGCAGTTGTAAGCCCCGGTTGGCAAGTAGACACCAAAGGATTGTAAGGAGGAGAGGGGGAAGGTTGTTGAAAATTCCTCCTTCAGTCTTTACAGGGTTCATAAACACCTTTGTTGTTCTTGTTTCTATATATCTTCTTCTTTTTTCCAGTAGATTGATTTTTTACAATTTCACCAGCAACTGGTGGGCTGCAACATCACGGAGCTGTTTAAAATCATCATATGTAAGCTGATTATTTGAAGGGATTTTTCACACACACATAATATTAAATTTCTGATCATATTTTGTCTCCTCTAAGAATCTTCAATTTCTGAAATAATAAAGAACAGCTAGATCTTTTTTAGCAGGAGTTTTACATGGCAGTGATTGATAATTGTTTTTTCTTGAGCATCATTATTATCCCAGTCTCATGCTAACAGATTTCAATGTCACAAAAATCTGTAAGAATATCAGTCCCCATGTTTCAGATATTTCCATTCATTTCCTCACACTCACCATTAAATATAGAGATCATTTATTTATATGTTCTTAGGAAATGAAGGCAAATGAACCAAAGCTGATATCCAGGTCTTAATATGTCTCCAACATTCATATCCTCTGTAGTACTCAATGCACTTATTCAACAATGAATAATTAAAAGATGAAGATACGGTCTCAAGGATACTCTGATGGGCAATAAAATTGCACAAGTAACTGACTGAAGTACATGCTAAATCAAGAGAGGTATGTACAAAGGACTAGAGGAGTAGGTTAATGAGTTAATGAATCCTGGGGCATAAGGAGAAAAAATGCACATAATTTTGCAAAAGGTGACATTAAAACATAGATAGCTTTTGGAAGTTGAAGGGATGCATATATAATTTATGTTCTTCTTTAAATATGACATCATTACTTAGTTGAATCAGCTCTTTTGTACAGCTATTTTCAACAAAACTGATTTTGAAAGCATTTTTAAAAGTTTTGTGGGACATTCATGTTATGCAAACTGAGTCTTTTTTTAATGTTGAAAAAAATTTTAGGCAAATTAGATTTGTACTCTGGAAACACGAATCCAAAAAAGAACGATATGAGTTCCCAGGGGTCCTTCAGCCTTTATTATTTCCACTTTGTTAAAGAGTATAGATTGAAAACTCCCTCTTTCTACCACTGATCTTAGAAGAGTGGAATTTGGCCAGATAGGGTGAGCAGAATTTTAATGATGTCCCCTCAACTTTCTGTCTCCTAACCTAGGTACTACTATGAAGCAACTTTGCCGAAGTAACTCATGTTACTAACTATCAGATTTTAAAACTGGGAAATTATCCTGAATTATCTGAGTTGTTTACAATACAATCACATGAGCCCTTAAATGCAGAAGAGGAAGGTGGGAGCGATGAGGCAAAAGTCAGAAAAATTTAAAACATGAGAGGAAATGACTTACCATTGTTGACTCTGAGGATGGAGAAAGGGGAACATGACCAAAAAATTCAGTCTAATTCAAGAAGCTGGAATGATCCTTGGTTGACAGCCAGAAAGGAAATAAGGAATTCAGCCCTACAACCCCATTGAACTAAGTTCTACCAACGCCTGGAGTGAAATGAGAAAAGATTCTCCTCAGGCTCCAGATAGGAACACAGTCCTGCTGACACTTTTATCTCCACCTTCAGAGACTCTATCAGAGAACCAGCTGAGCGACACTGTGCTCAGACTTCCAATCCATGTCAACAGTGAGACAAGTGGGTATTGTTTTGCGCATTAGATTTGTGTAATTTTTTGCAGAGCAATAGAAAACAAATACACCAAACATGGCAATCTCTCCTCATGCTGCGTATTCTCCCACACTGTTTGATTTTAATTTTTTTCTGTTAATCTGCAGTGTGAGGATCTAGTGAAAGCGAGGTGCCCCTGTCCGAGATACACAGGAGCAAGAGAATCATTGATGGTGTTGAGCCATATTATTCTTCAATTTCTTCTTTTTTCCTTCTCTTGGAGACATGACAATTACTTTTTATTTGAGAGGAAATAAAGATAAAGTTTAATATACAATTTTGTAGTGAGAATATTTGTTCTGAGTTATGTTATTCTGAAAAATAAGTACTAAGTGACCATTCACAAAGAGTGTATTAATATCTATCCCAGGATATTAAAGACTTTAAAGCAAGAATCCTAAAATTTGTATATGTCTTTTTTTTTTTTGAGGAAGATCAGCCCTGAGCTAACATCTGCTGCCAATCCTCCTCTTTTTTCTGAGGAAGACTGGCCCTGAGCTAACATCTGTGCCCATCTTCCTCTACTTTATATGTGGGATGCCTACCACAGCATGGCATGCCAAGCGGTGCCATGTCTACATCAGGGATCCAAACCAGTGAACCCCAGGCCGCCAAGAAGTGGAACGTGCAAACTTAACCACTGTGCCACCAGGCTGGCCCCTGTATATGTCTTTTAGGTGGAAAAATATGGCCACAAAGTTGGAGCTGGATTTAAAGAATATAGACTTGAAAAAATCACTTTCGAGTGGTCGATTGACAGAGTCTGGAGAGGAAATAAATGTTTGAAACATGCAAAAAATATAACTAAAGCAATCAGAAGCATACAGCTTCAAAAGACCACACAGAATAAAACATTTCAAGGAGATGTGATAAACAGTCAAATTTGGCAAAGAGATGAATTAAAATAAGGAATTAAAAATACCAGATTGAATTTGAAAAATAAGAGCACATTAATGATCTTAATGGAACTAAATTTGGCAGGTGAAAATCAGATTTAAGTGTATTGACAAGTGACTGAGGAACAAGAGCTATTGATAAGAAGTTTAGGTGAGAAATGGAAAAGTGATAGAAGATACTACAGTAAATGGGTTAATGAATAATGGAAGAGATTCTTTAGAATGAAAAACCATTTCACTTGTTCAAAAAGTGAGGAGAAATTTCCAGTAAAAACAAACTAAAAAAGATTTTAAAGATATATATAAGAAAAGAGCAATAAAAGTTAACATGATAACAGTAAGTGATTCCTACAATGTAATCAATTTCCTGGACTTCGAGAAGGTAACTGCCAGTCAGCAGCTGGTGGTGTGGGCACACGGGGGCTGCGGAAACCCTGGGGCTCAGCAGAAGAGCCTCACAGGGATGTAGAGGGAGTGGGGGCTAGAGGAGCCCACCCTGGGGCACAAGCAAGCTACACAGGGGTGTCAGGGGATACCTTAGAAGATCCCGCATTTCCTCAATCTGGGCACTGAATTCTCTTCCTCTTAGTTCATGAAGCCGGAATATGAAGCTGAGGCAGAACTCACACCCCAAAGCTATGACCAGCACATGTCCTCAGGGCCTATGTCAAGTTCTTGCTCATATATGAAGTTTATCTCTGATTACAAGTGTTCACAGAGAAATTATATTTCTGATCTTCAATGTCTTTAAGTTTCTTTAAAAGCTATTTTATTGGTCATTTTCCTTTGTTTGCAGGAGGAAAGTTAACCAGTTCAACCTTCAGCTGCTATTACTGGGAACAGTATAAGTTGAAATTTGACTATTTCATCTATATCTCTAAGACATATTCAAATTTGCAGAAAATCCGCTTGTGCCTTTGACCACAGACTCTCATCATTTTGGTCAGAGCACACCGTCAACCATGGAAGGACATCTCTTTCATTAGTATAAACTTTGTCATACCATCCTTTGTAAGAATCTGTATATCTGATCTACCCAAATCTCTCTTTGGCCATCAGAAATTCTAGAATGACAGACTATTTTTGCTCAGCCTCTAACAGTTCCTCTCGGTTAAGAATTAACTCTTTGTTTAGGAAATAGTGAACCTCATAATCATTTATTCTTTCTGCTGAAGGAAGTAATCCGTAAGGAAAATTAAGAGCTTGTTTCTTTTAAAATAAAAGTTAAGTTCTAAAAACCTGTAAAGCCCCCTTAACACGATTACCTTTTATCTCATCTTTTACAAGCCATGCACTTGAACCTCTGGATCATGATCTTGATCTGGCTTTGGAATTGGATTCTGTTCTATCTCTCCAAGTTTACTTCTTGTTGAATATTTCTGTTGCAATCCAGATATTGGCCCTCATGTTGCTTTGTGTTGTTAACTTCACAAATCTACATAACTGACCCTGTCTGGACCCAAGAGAATATCTGACTGGTTAATCTAGTCATTGTATTTCTACAAATAAAAAAATATTTTCCTGGGGCCAGCCTGGTGGTGGAATAGTTAAGTTCTCATGCTCCGCTTTGGTGGCCCGGGGTCTGCAGGTTCAGATCCTGGGCCAGGACCTACACATCACTCATCAAGCCATACTGTGGCAGCATCCCATACACAAAGTAAAGGGAGATTGGCACAGATGTTAGTTCAGTGACAATCTTCCTAAAGCAAAAAGAGGAAGATTGGCAAGTTATGTTAGCTCAGGACCAATCTTCCTCACATACACAGACACACACACACACACACACACAGAAAATTCCATAGTGTTATCAGATTGATAAATTTAATTAATTAATCTAACTTTTAATTTAGTTAGTTTGAAATTAGTTTATGTGATTTTTTGCACTGTCATCCATATTATTAATTTTCAGCATCCATTTTCGTACGGATAAGAGGTTTTGTTCTAGAGCAAAACTGCCTCATTTCAGCTCCTACTTCCAATATATAACAGCTTTCACTTAAGCAAATTACTTTACCTTTCTGTGCCTCTATTTCCTCATTTGTAAGAGAATGACATTAATATCTATCTCATAACATTATTTTCAGAATTACATACTTAATCCTTACAAATTGAAAGGAACAATAGACATACACAGTAAGCCTTGAAATGTTAGCTCTTATTGTGATTGTGATTTTAGTGTAAATTAACTATAAATTATTTTATTTATATTATATATAGAACAATTATGCAAAAGATAATACTTTTTTGAATTTATGCTCCTCATCTATTATATTACTACTTATATTCATGTTATAATTAAAAATACACATTCCACACTTTCTTCAAAATACCTTACTTAATAATAGTATCTCCTGGGCTGGTTTGTTATTAAATATGAATGAATAATTTCAGTCTAGTTCTGAAAAGGACTGTGAACTGCTAGATTTCCATTATTTTTATTTTAGGACATCTATCAATTTATTAAATATCGTATGTATTTTTCTAGATATTGATCTTGACAAATGTCTTCAATAATCTAGATTTATTCTACCTAAGGGGCAATTTCTTGCCAATGCTAGTAAAATGGGACTCAATTTCAAAGCCATTAATTGCCACTATCTTAGTTAAGTGCCCTCTATATTTAATACAAGTCATAGGAAAATAAACAATAGTGATGTGGATGGAGAAAATATTGTATACATTTTGGATATGGACACAAGCTGAGGGACCCAAGTAGAAAGAACACACGAGTGCCCTCAGTTTTACTGAGTAGTGTGGATTTATTTGTGCAGAGTCCTTAGTAGAGTCAGCTTTGTTGACCAGGTTGACAAAGCTCATGTCACAAAAACAAATATAGGTATATGTACGTTGTAATTTTATAAGCACAAACCCATCTTGAAAGCAGTGTTTTTCATCCAACAAAAGAATTCTTAAAAACGAATTTAAACTAAAAACATAGTCAGGATTTTCTTTTTCAAAAGCAATCATTGTCTGAAAAAAAATCACTGCTTATTAAATTCACCTAAAACATTATTATAGGATTTTTACTTCGCTGTTTTAAAGGAAGCTTTAGAAATTTAATAAATGGAATATGAAACAACAAAAACAAATTACCATTTATCAATGTACTATACTTTTAAGCTGCACAAAAGCTGCAGACTTACCGATAGTTTTAGAATTTAATAATTGCAGTAAGAAACAACATAAAAGAAATTCTTCATTCATCATTCTCCATCCTTAGAGTTTATAAGTACATAAAATCCACTAGCAACTGTTGCTGTCTCTATATAAGGTAGAGAAAGATGCTTATAGATAAATTTTGTATGGTCAGTTTTCAAAGATCAGAATATCCAATCATTTTAAATTATTAAATTCAAATTATATCTATTTAAAAATTGTCCATAGTGGGGCCGGCCCCGTGGTGTAGTGGTTTGGTTAGGCATGCTGCACTTCATCACCTGGGTTTGTGGGTTTGGATCCTGGGTGCCGATCTTCACTACTCATCAGCCATGCTGAGGCAGTGACCCACATGCAAAATAGAGGAAGACTGGCACAGATGTTAGATCAGGGCAAATCTTCCTCATAAAAAAATTATTTTACTTAAAAAAAAACTTTTCCATAAGGTTAAAACTTGTAATACAGTACGGATAATTCATATTAGATTATCAAAAATTAAGCATTTGGAAATGGGGAAATGTAGACGTCATTAATTAAAGGATATATATCTAACAGCACAACCATTAAAAACATCCAGAAATCCTGGAAAAACTTGCACTTACTAAAAATAATAAAACTACAGAGTATTGGAACACATTTTAGCAATATCAATCAAACAACTTAAAAGAGTTAAAAGCAATTTTAACTGTTCCCAAGATAACTCAGAGTTATGTTGGGGAATTAAAAGAAATATTTTAACGTCTCAAACGGAAAAGGAATCATTTACTCTTTAAAAGCAACTGAAACAATTTTACAACTTTGTGAAGAATTAAGAATTGTTTTATCGAGTTATGTTCTAAAGAAAAGCAATTTACTACAGAAAGTTAAGTAACAACAGTTATAAATTTAAAAAGAAACTCTGCATCAATAGAATTTAGTACCATCCTATTATTTGCTTTTATGGAAAAAAAGGTATCAGAGCTTCTTAATCATGGCACTTAATTTTCACATCACCTTGTTTAAATAGGAAGGAAGTAATAGGTTTCTGTCTATAGATATAAAGAAAAATCAATATAAGAAAAACTGAACCGTCCACATTTCTTTCGTATCATCACATTTTTGGTAGCCTCAGTGAGTCAAAAACTGGTAAAATTTTACAATTATTATGGTAACAATTAATTGTTCTATGCAATCTTTCATTCGATATCTAGCTACATAGAATGCAAATTTCCTTTCAGTTCATTTATAGTAATTATGTCAAATTTATATACAATTGTGTGCTCTCTTCAAATCTTATCCAAAGCCACCCATATTTAATTGTGTAAACTATGCCTAACTAACTAAACCATTTGAAGTAAATTAGTTCACTATCACGTCATTTTGGGTAATTTAGAATAAATATTCTTTATAGTAAAGTTTATCATACGCAGTTCTCCAATAAAAACTGCACTCTTTTATTTGAATTGTATACATGTAATATAATCTAAATGAAAACTAATAATCAAAATGATCTATAGTTTGGGGTTGATTTAAATAGATAATGCTATTTTAAAAGCTCATTAAGGGAAGTCAGTCTACATTTGACACCATATTTGCATGTGTGTGTGAGTGTGTGTGTGTGTGCATGCATTGTAGCTTAGAAATTACAACTCAAACGGGAAATGAGGTTATAATCAAAATTCTTATGAAAATTGCAATAACAAGGATATAGACATGGCATATGAAAATTTGTGAGGAAAAGTAGAGAAAAATGTTTATCTCCTTGAAATTTTTATATTATATTTTTGGAATACTCACATCTATCATAAAGTTAAATAATTCACAAAGGTGCCTGAATATTTAAATGCTATTCTTTTTTCTTTGATTAACTGAAATAATTTAACTAAAAAAATCAGATTTCTGAATGTATAATTTATTTATATATTTTTATTTCATAAACTGATGAAATAAAAGAAAAAATATTTTGGCAAAATTTTGTTATCCACTTGTCTCATGTTGAACAAAAAAAAATAAGTACCCAATGAGTATAATTATTTTAGTCCAAGCCTGTTTCCCAGTGTTCCCCACTGCTGCTTACTTTACTTTCCACCACTTTTTGTCCTCTCAAGTTTTTAAAATTTATTTTCTCTGAATAAGCAGCAGTCTGGTCAGCATTGTTGTCAGTAGTCTTCTCTAACATGACAGCTTATTGTTCTCAAGACATGCAAAGAGTCACACTGTGTAATTTTTTAAGTTGGTTAGAAAAAAGAAAAAAGAAGGAAATGCTGTATCTACTTTACTTCATGCAACTATCAACCTTTTTTATAAATCTGTTTTCTCCATCTTCTCTTAATTACTACCTGAGATGCCAGGGCCACAGTTTACCATCCTTCTACAGAAAAAAATGTAATCTACTTGTAGGAATTTCAAAGACACAGAAAAATAATGCCTTGGAATAAAAGTTGATTATGTTTATAAGTCAAATCTGCCCTAAATACAAAGAAAAATATACTATTTCTTGCAACTACTATCAATTAAAAATGTAAACGTGAGCATGAACAAAGAGAAATCATGTATATGTGTAAATCTGTTTATATCAATTAACTAAAAAAACTACCAAATAGCAAAATGAAACAAATGATTATGGCTATATTTATTTCTAAAATATTTGGTTTTTGGGATTATAACTAAAAAAACTCTAACCAGCTATGGTACTAGATAGAGGAAAGAGTGTTACAGAATGAGTAGTGGAAAAAAAGGAGTTATAAATAGTAATAAACTACAGTCTTCTAACCAAAATAGAAAGAGAAACTGAACAAATTAACCTATTTTCTTTTCTTGTTGTAAGAAATTTCCATGGAGTGTGTTAATGGTGGTTAAATTCCTAATTTAGTCTATAGGTTACAAAATATCAAGATAAGATTTGTAAAAAATAAACAAATAAATTAAAATCATCCTAAATCTTTATGTTTATAGGTAGATAACAGGATATGAATAATTTCAGAAATACATTATATTCCTGAATCACTTGATTTCATATCATAAAAATATCTAATTTTCCTCAAATCAACATAATTACGTTCATACACAATTTTGAGAAAATACCATAAAAAATGGGCCAAATAATTTATAGTTCATATAAGGAACATAGTAATTCCCAAGAAGAATATTTAAATGGAGTAAGAAATGAAAAACATGCCCTAATTCCTTACAATATATGAAAGAAATCAATAAATATTAAAAATATATACATACTAAAAGTGACCTTTCAATTGAATTGAACAATGGTAGTTTATACAAAAATGCTTTGGACTAATTGTGTGTATATTTGAAATAAAATATAGAACGTAACTAAAAAGTACAAAAGTAAATTTAAAATTGATTTACAACTTAAGTGTAAACAAATTAACAAGCTATTCAATAACTATAGGAACTGCATAAAATCAAGACATGTAGATTGTGGGGCTGGCCCCATGGCATTGTGGCTGAATTCAACATGCTCTGCTTCAGTGACCTGGTTCATGGGTTCAGATCCTAAGCATGGACTTACACCACTTGTCAGCCATGCTGTGGTGGCAACCCGCATATAAAGTGGAGGAATATTGGCACAGATGTTAGCTGAGGGCTAATCTTCCTCAGCAAAAAAAAAAAAAAAAAGGTATGTAGATTGTACTCAACTTTTAAAAATAGTAACTTTTCTGTAAACATTCTGTAAGTTGAAACAAATAAAACTCTAAGCTGGAGAAAATATTTATAACATAAGTCCGAAGCTGGATTGTTATGCCAATAAAATTGTATAGCAACTTACAGTATAATGTTAATTTAAAAGAATGGACTCTAGGATAGTCTGCATAAGTTTACATCATAAATAAATTTATTAGTTTTGTAATATATACAAATTAATTAGCAGTCAGTTTTCTCATTTGAGATGGGGATAATAATTCACACATACATAGCTTACAGATTTATTTGAAGTTATATTTCAGTATTATGCATAGCAGATGGTAAATGTTCCATAATTGCTAATCCTATTACTTATAAGTATCATCAATATATAAAGTCCTTATAAATCATTAAGAAAGAAAACTTGGAAAAGTGAGCAAATGGCATATAAGGCAGCAATTTAGAGAGAAGGGAACATAGAAACAAGAAAATTCTTTTTGATTAGATTGGCAACATTAAATGCTTGAATTGCTACAACTTTTTGGAATTTGGAAGTATGTGTTTGACTATATCTTTGCCAAAACCTTTGACCAGGTAATCATGCTCTTGCAAATCTATTTTTTGGAATGAAACATGTCACCATAAGAAATATATTCAAAGAATTTTTTATTGCAGTCTGTATTGGTAAAAAGAAAACAGAAGAAAATTAAAAAAAAAAAACAAAAACCACAAGAGAGAAAAAGAGAAAGGAAGAGGGAGAAGGAGAGACAGAGAGAGAGAGTGAAAGCCTAAAATAATTTCAATGCATAGTAATAGAGAAACGATTAACGTAATTGTGTTATATCTGTGTATGCCCCATTGTTGGTCTTGATCAAGTGTGATTTGGCTCAGCATTCTGTAAATACGCCCTTTGCTATGAGGACAGCATATCTCAGGGGCTCAATCTTCAGCCCAGGTCACAGAATGACAATACACAGGACACACAAAATGCAAGTGACCCACAGCCTGGAGCAGAGCTTCAGGTGACTGCAGCTTTCATGTAAAGTGAGCCAGAAATAAATTATGTTGTTGTAATACACAGAGATTCAGTGTTTATTAGTTTTTGCTGCAAAAGCTAACTAATAATCCTACACTGAGATATTATGAGGCTATTAAAATAATTAGATATTTGTATGGATATGTAGTAACATGGAAATGTGACACATGTATGTGTGTGCATGTATGTGTATTTATAACATGAAACTTACAGAATGGTCTCTAAATTCTGACGTTTCTTTTAAAAATTTGTTTAAAATATTTGTATGTATACATGCTTTGAATGTGTATAAATATTAAGAACTATAGATACAGAAAATGGCCAGATTTTAATTTTGATTAAGATGGAAGAGGAAGTAATAGTGAAGGTAGGTCAGAGGGAATGAATTGAAGGTGAGATTATTAATATTTTTGTACAATATTTTACTCATTTGTCTTGTCAAAACTAGTCATCATTGCTTTTATAATTAATAATAATAATGAAACTAATAATAATATCAAAAGAAAATGCAGTGAAAATTTGGTATTAATATATTTACACCATTTTATCTCTAGAAATCACTGAGGTGATGTCAACATCATACCAGAGTGAGTTGTACCCTTTGTCTCCCCATCTAAGTCACAATCTGTAGGACATCCGTTGACCAACAAAGGACTCTCTGCATAGCACACCAGAGTGCCTCAGAGACCCGTGCATCTATACATCTGAGGGTAGGTGGACTGGACCTCCAGGAGTCAGTGGAACTAGGGGAGCAGCCCCCTCCCCCTCACCTACTGGCAGTGATCCAAAAGACAGATACTCCAGGCAGTGGTGGTGGAACCCTGACCTGATGTTTCAAAAACCACACCAGTGCATGCTGGAAGCAGAGGCTGCAAGGGCAGCAACAGCACTCTTGACTTAGCCCCTGCCCTCTCCATTGGTGGCAGGTGGCACCCATGACCTGATGCTGCAGGAAGCACAGCAGTGCTGATGACCCAGCCCCCTCCTCCTCTCCCAGCAGTAGAGGCTCGTCCTTCCAGCAGCAGGGACAGCATCCAAAACTTGAATACCCCCAGAGTGGCTGTGGTGCCCTGACCTGAGGTTTCAAAAAGCTCACTAGAACTGGAGACCAGAAACTAAAAAAAGCAGCAGTAGTCCTTATGGCTCAGCCCCTCTCCCTCTCCCAGCAGTGACAAGTGGCACTCATGATCTGAGGCTTCAGGAGCCACAGCAGAATTTGTAACCCAGTCCTCAGTGGCAGCAGCCCCAAGACTGACTCTACCAACAGTGGGTCCTGCATCCAAGACCCCTAGTCCCTGGCAGCAGCAGCAATACCTCTGAATCCAGCACCCCTGGCAGCAGTGCCACCACACCGCCAGATAACCCAGGAGCAGCAGCGCAGGTGGTGCATAGGGCAGGAGTACTTGAGCCTATGGAGAGCCCTTGGAGTGCCAGCAAGGGAACACAAGACCCGGGTGACCTCTAGCAACAGAAGTGCCTGGAGACCCCAGTGACAACACCTGCAACTGCAGCAACATCATAAGCAGCAAGGCACAAACAGCACAAGAAGGGCACTGATGATGCCTCTGGCAGAGGCAGTGGAGGGTGAAAACTGCAAACTCTCAAGAAGCATATCAGAATCAAAGTAAGCAAAGTCTGACCCAAATAATAAAGGTATTTACTACCACAAATGCACCAACAGAGGATCCACCCATCAAACACCATGAAGAACTATAGTAACATAGTAGAACAGAAAGAGAAGGACAACTCTCCAGAAGCTGAACTTCACGTCAGAGAAGATTGTGATATAACTGACATAGAATTCAAAATAGTTATCATGGAGAAACTCAGTGAGTTACAAGAAAACTGAGAAAGACATTTCAATGAACTCAGGAATAAAATTAATGAATAGAAGGAGTTCTTCACCAAAGAGATTGAAACTCTAAAAAAACCCCCCAGAAATTCTGGAGATGAACACAAGTAATGAGATAAAAGATAAAGTAGAAAACATTGTAAATAGAGCAGACCAAATGGAGGAGAGAATTAGCAAGCTCAAAGATAGAAATTTAGAAATGATTCAGGGGAAGAGGTGAGAGATATAAGATGTAAAAATATGAAGAAAATCTATGAGAAATATCCGACTCAATTAGGAAAAGCAACAAAAGGATAATGAGTATCTCAAAAGGAGAAGATAGGAAGAAAAGAGAAGAGAGGAAGAATGGAGGAGACAGTTTGTTCAACAAAATAATATCTGAGAACTTCCCCAAGCTGGAGATAGAACTGGGTATCCAAGTACCTGAATGTCATGCTTCCCTTTCAACTGTTATATGTATAACATGGGAAATGACAACTCTCACGATAGTTTATGTTGGCTTGGGGGAGTAGGCTTCTCAAACACCAGTATTTAAAACTGTCCCTTTATTTGAGAGTTTTACCTCTTGAGAAATGTACCAAGTTAAATCTCTGGAAGAGTGAGAAGTAAGGCTTTATTTAGTCAGGTGAAGATAGGGAGTTACTCCTGAGGGCCTTCTCTAGCAGAGCCATTAAGGAAAGAGTAAGTACAAATAGAAATTGATTTGGAAATTGATTCCCTTAAAGCTCTGCATGCTGGGATAAATTCCTTGGAAGGTCTTTTTGTACCCCAGGGGTTCTCCCTAGCCAAGTTTGAAGAATAAAAGAAATTTAATTGAAAATGTAGTAGCTAGAAAGAAAACCTAGCATGTGATAGAACACTGGTGGGAAGAGAATGTAAGAATATGGAAATGTCAAGGGTGAGTAACTTTTTCAAGCATGTTGGCTGCAAATAGAGAACAGAGAGATATATTAGTAGCAGGAACAGTAGTAT
Organism: Equus quagga; assembly: GCF_021613505.1. NCBI lineage: Eukaryota > Metazoa > Chordata > Mammalia > Perissodactyla > Equidae > Equus > Equus quagga. Next base: position 23,431,847 of record NC_060269.1, read on the forward strand.
CAAAGGATGCTGAGACGACCATTCAATATCTGAAATAGAAAATCACAAGGCTGAATTTATTGCTTACTATAGTAATAGAGAACTATGCTTATAAGGTGCAGTCTCTCTGAGCAGAGAAGGTTACTGAGGCTTTAATAGGGTTAATGGTTATGAGGACTTGGTGAATTTTCTGGATTCTAAGTAGGTGGGTATCATCTGGAGAAGTCTCATTCAGATGAAACTGTTCTTGACTGGTTGTCACTTACAGGCAAGTTTATTGGAAATGTAGTCTTGATTGGAGGACATTTAGAAGCAATGAGATATTACAGATTGAATGGTTTACAAAAGCATGTTCACTGAGGCAATGTGTTCTTGATCACTTAAATTGGTTTAAGATAAATTCTGCTATATACTTGCTATCATGGCCATGGCATAATCAGTCCCAATTCTAACAGCTGCCACCCTATTTCTTTGCTCTTTTGCAGGAAAACTTCTCAAAAAGTTGCCTATAGTCACTGTCTCTGATTTCTCACCTCCAATTCTGTGTTATAACTTACTCCATTCAGAATGTTCTCCATCTCCCAACACAAATGCTTTCATCAATATCATGGACCTCCATACTGTTAAATCTAGTGGTTAATTGTGAGTCCTAATCATACTAATCTATTAGTGGCTTTTGCACAATTACCTCACTCTTTCCTCCTCCTTAATCATTGTTTTTTCATTTTTCTTCTGGGACAACACACTCTAAGTTTTCTTCATACATTGATGTTCCCGCCTTCTCAGTCTTTTTTGATGCTTTCTCACTTTTATCCTTGGACTCACCTAGTGCTGGTTGCTTGAAACTCTTTTCTTTTCTTTCCATACTCTCTCCTTTAGTTATCTAATTCACTCTAATGACTTTTAAATGCCATCTATATACTGGAAATTTTTAACTTATATTTCCTTTGAATATGGTACATATGTCATGTATCCATGGATTACAATTGCTTACTGAATATTTCCTCTTAGTGACTAATTAATACCTCAAAGTATCCAAAAGAGAACTCCTAATTTCACTTATCAAAGATTCTTCTATAGAAATCTTCTACATTTTCGTTTATGATAAGTCTGTCTTAGAAATACTTAGACTCCAAGTTTTAGAGTTATCTTTAACCTACATTTTCCTCAAAAATCTCATACTCCATTCATCAGCCAATTTTGACACACCTATGAAATCTAAAGTCCAATTATGTACCACTATCTATCTTGGTCTCAGTCTTTATCATCTTTTGGCTGTGTTATTGCTCTACCCTCATACTTATTCTTGTGGCTCTCACCGTTGAACGTTTTCATTCTGTTGTCTACACAGAAGCCTAAGTAATCTTTTTAAACACATTGCAATTGTGCTACTTTTCTTCTCAAAATCTCCAATGATTCCTCATTCCACTCAAAGCAAAATCTAACATCCTTACAACAGTCTACAAGATCCTGTCCCCCACTGCTTCTTTGACTTCATTTCTTATGTCCTTCCCTCTTGCCCATGCTTCTCTAGCTACACTGATCTCTGTGCTGGTCCTTAAACTTATCAAAGATGCTCCTTCTCAGGATCTCTGTATTTGCTGTTCCATCCACTTCCCAAAATATCTTCTTGGCTCATTTCCTCACATTTTTAAAGCCTTTGTTCAAGTGATTTACTCAGTGATCCATCCTCAATGATCTTATATAAAAATTGTATTCTTCCTTTACCTTTCTCACTTACTATCCCATTTTCCATCTTATTTTTTCCACAGTAGAACTTATCACTTTCTAAATTTCTACACAATTAATTTCTTTTCTTCCTCCTTTTGTCCAAAAAGGCAGAGATTTTTGTTTGCTGTGTTAACTGCTGTATACTCATGATATAGATTATTCTTTGGCAAATAATAATCATCACATAATCATAAAATAAGTATTTTTGAGTAAATGAACATGTGGTCAAGGAATTTTTGTTGATATTGATGATTATATTTTTCAGATAAATAAAATACTATTGAAATGGTACCAATAGACAGGAAAAGGTTGAAAGAAAGGAGAGAGAGGTCATGTTAAGATTATGTATCTAGGAACATGGAAAATTGTTACTTGCAGAGTACAGATAGAGAGATGGCATTAGAAAGACGGACGATTCTCCCATCTTAAGAAGAATGTTTATGGATGCATACAGATTTAGTGATTAGATCTAAAAGCAATTTCCTATTTGAAAGTTTCTTTTGTTCTCTGTTTGTTTTGCCAATATAGTCATACACTATAATTAGCTGAGAATTGTAAAATCAAACTTTTAAATAAACTATAAGACAATTGAAATAGCTGTAAAGAATTGAGAAGAGCTGAATAGGCAAAAGCAGACTTATTGAGAAGTATACAGTGATACACATTATGTATACTAGACTGATATGCAATATAATGAAATCAGTCTACCCTTTTCCTTGATCCTCTGCAGAAATGTTGAGTAGTCTGGAATGCTAGCTTTATTTATAATAGGCTTTTGTTTGAGAGATACTATAAGAATACAATGATGATCCCAGTAAAATGATAGATGCTGCAGTAAAATGATAGTTAATAGATTGACAGAGACTTCAAACTGCAAAGAGTAGAATATTGAGCCAAAAAGAGGCAGGCAGCTGGAAAAAAGTGTAATAGTATCAAAAAGCTATAGATCTGGAAATTATTGAAACTTTCAGAAGTTTGGTGGTTTGGAGTGATAACTGTGGGCATGGTAGGTAAAAGCAGAGTAGAAGTGATGAGCAGATCTACAAAATGATAATCTGTCTCATGAGACTGGTGATTCACACAGATCAGGTCTTAGTTTGGAGGTGCAGAGAGATACTGTGATCCAGGTTTCAAGTTCTTTAATTCATGTCATTGGTAGATCTATTTAAAGATCTTATTATTAGTAGATAACAAAAATATTTTTAAAAAGTAGAGAATTAGCACAACCAAATGACAAGAGCTCACCATGATATTTTTGCTTGATTGGGGCTTGAAATTTGTGTTGAGACTAAGTAAATGAGCAATAGAGTCTTGACGTATTTAGCTGTTTGTCAATCTAACACATTTCAGTGTCTCTGGATAGTAGAAAGAGTCAGACTGCTCTGAATTCCGCTGTAGCTGGAATCTCATTTCCCCTGGGTCTTCCAGGATGGAAGCCAGCAGGGTGGGAAGAGTGATTCTGGTGGCTGCCCAGCCAGTGAGGCTGATAGGAGCTGGGATTTTGCTTTTTTCTCATCCTTACTCTTTTGGTGAGGCATTTTCACAAATATATGAGGAGGCTTATTTAAAAGGTTTGGCCACTAAAAAACTTGCATTGTTTCCAAAGTGTTGGGGGGAGGAATAAAGTTCCATTTGCCTGGTCTCAGTATCTGCCTTTGTCCTATAAAATGAATTTAGACTCAAAAAAATAAGCAGAGTCTAGATGAGAAGCACCAAACCTAAAGGCATGAACAATTTCTACCTTACTCTTTTTACAGGGAAATATTAAAAGGCAATGTTGATGGGGCCAGCCCAGTGGCCAGGTGGTTAAAGTTTTGTGCACTCCACTTCGGCGGCCTGGGGTCCACGGGTTGGGATTTTGGGTGCGGACCTACTCTACTCATCAGCCATGTTGTGGAGGAGTCCCACATACAACGTAGAGGAAGATTGGCAGAGATGTTAGCTCAGGGACAATATTACTCAAACAAAAAGAGGAAGATCAACAACAGAAGTTAGTTCAGGGCCAATCTTCCTCACACGCATACACACAAAATAAATTAATTAAAAAAAAGACAATGTTGGCAGAAGAGTTATATGAGTACTTATACTAGGTTCTATTTCTATTTTTCAACCCCCAAAGCATTTATGGGTCCATAGATAATTATATTTGAAAAATATTTATCATAATGGTCCAAAACTAACCCTTCCATATTTTGATGTTTAAACTACTGCAAAGTATAAAATGTTTTAAAATGTAATATACAAAAATATGTAATTTATATTATTAATATGTAAGATGGTATTAAAATTCTCCAGATTGAAATAAATAGCCATGCCACATTTAATGCAAGCTTTTAAATTCTGTGTTTATAATCTTCAGAAGAGAACTTTTCCCGGGACACTGCAATCCTTTTTCTATTATGCTTCAATCTGTAAAAAGAAAAATCACAGTAAAGTGATTTTATTTCTGGCAAATTTTTAATATGAATGTTTTATTTATAAACAAAATAAATGATAACTATATTTAGTAGACAACTTCAAAATGTGGAATTTTAAATTTATGCTTTAAAATTATTAAAGTGTTTTATAATAATGTTAAAGTAATCAATTTCCAATAATTTCTTTTGTGTTAAACCTAGATTTTGGTATTAGTATCCTAAATCTATCTATACATAATATAAATGTATCATATCTGGGTCCTTTGTAGAACAAATATGAAATATTTTATATTATATTACCAATGTGTTCTATATATTGAGTGTGTTTTGTGTATTATAATTACACACTGTAAGATGGATCGCTAGGGTCTAGCAGAGTGAATCAATGGAAGAAATAGAAATAAAAATCAGATTTCCTAGGTTTTCTTTTTCCTATTATTACTAAAATAATAGTTTGATCTTTGGCCTCTGACCAGGAAACATCTACGCCACTCTGTTCAAAGATGCCTAATAATTCTTTATCAGGTTACAAAATGTGTCATCACATTGTTAGAATAAAAGACCCAGTCAAAATGAATTTAGGAAAACTAAAACACAAAAATCCTTGAGCCAGAAGGGAAGAGAGCTATTCTTTTAGTGACTAGATAGTGCTAGAGTTCTACTTAGCAACTAATATTTTCAGCAAAGAAAATTAAGGTCCAGAGTGGTGGCAGAGATTAGTGGAAGAGCTCAACTAAAGCCTGGTTTTCATTCTGCAATCCAATATAGTAATATGGTGTTTCCAATTGTGTGGCATCAAAGGTTTTTACAGAAGAAGGAAAACATTCATTTCAGTGTTTCCTGCCTTTTGATCTGGTTTCCAGCAGCCACTATACTGCCATAACAATGCATGTCATAATCCCTCACCCCATTTTTAGCATCTTTGTATAAATTTGGATTACCTTCTTGTAATGGCTTTTCCTCTTTCAGATATAGCTCAAACTCTCCTCACGTTTAAATGTGGTATCCTAACTCTCACACTTCTAGTCATTGTTTTCTGAACTGAACTGTTTATATACACTAATTAATTGGCGCCTTATTAGGGGCAGGCTATGCATGCCATTTCTTCCATTGTGCCATCATCATTTTTGCTGATTACATATACATATACATACACATATAACCACATTTTTGCTTATCAAAATTCTAAAAAACAGTATCAAATGGTTGCTGCTCCTTTCATTTGTAATAGCTTTTATATGCTAAGGGAAAGCCTCCAATTTATTCACATTTAACTTGTAAAAGTACTCTTTGTCTAAGAGCTATTTGATGTCTAGAAAGCCTGTAAAATCTTTTATTATGAGGCTTTCTGGCCATGATTTTCCCAGAAAGGAAGTTTCATTTGCAAGAAAAAGAGGAAAAAATGTCCTGAAACATTTGACCTCAGCTTCAGACATTGAGCCCATGTTGTTTTGATGAGCTCTAATCCTGGTAACATAGCTTCCTAGTGAGAATAATTCTTTGTGTTTCTATTGTTTCTTAGGTCACCATGTCAATAACTTTAATGTTAAAATGTTAGAGAATCTTTAAAAGTATGAAAAATTACTGATAGTTATTTTACTATGAAAGAATTCTCAAGGATAATTAGGAAGTCTGCATCTACAGAATTTTATTGAAAATTTATGAATGTACTACGTTTGAATTCTTGATTATTTCTCTCCTGAAATACAATAAAAGTTTATGTAATTGAAATCTGGACAGTCTAAATTACAAATTAATTTTAAAATTTGGTTACATCATTCTTTTCTCCTGTATGCAAAGGCAAGCACTTTATTATTTTAGGGAATTTTTCCTTTATATTAGTTTACTTATTAATTGTCCCATACTGTCTCTCCTTTAGAATAACTTACTTCTAATTTCTCAGTGGTGAGAGCTAGAAGTACATCAAAAAGTATCATTACATAAATATCTTAAATATAACATTGGTAATGACATTAATATCTATATTTATTTGTCATATACCCTTTGCTGGGTCTTGAGCTAAATTCTTTGACTGTGTTAGCTTACTTGATCCTTACCACAGTTCTTTGAGTGGAATACTACTGGTATCTTCCTTTTGCAGTTGTAAAAACTGAGTCTTAGAAAGTTAATTGTCCCAAATTATACAATAAGAAAATACTAGCATTGGAATGAAGTTCAAGTAGTTTTACTTCGGATCACAAATTCATAAATATTACCCCCTCATCTTAAATAGACCAATAATGTAACATACTAGAGGGATTTCTTCCTTAAGTAATGCCTTCCATCATATCATGAGGGATCTTTTAATTCCCCATGCCTCTTTTTCGTACTATATATTGGTGATTTAAATAGTCACTTAAGGCAATATAGCATGATAGGTAGTGTTCAGGTCAGACGTTAGTCTTTTCTGACATTCTCCAGTTTTTCTGAGCTGGAATTTCTTTATTTTTTTAACCTTTGGAAAATAACATTGACTTTTCAATTACTGGAGAGGATGACATTAAACAGTATTTGGAAAAAATGTTGTAATCTATACATTGTATATACATATGGATTCTCAACATTAAGTAGTCAATCTATGGAAGCGTTGCAGTCCATGTTACGTGGAATAAAGAAGTAGGAAGATGGACAACTATAGACAAAGCAATAAGATTCCTAGAACTGGATTTCTGACTCATCTCTTCACTTATCATATTTCTTCCCCCAATTCCATAACCTCCCCAAAAGAAGCAAGTAAAATCATTACTCTTTGAGAATAAATTGCCAACATGTTGCCTCCTCTCCCTGAATAATAGAGTGGATGCCTTCCTTACCCTGCCGAGGCTCTGAGCCTTTACTCTGGGCAACAGCATCTCCCTCCGAACCACCAGACTGGAGCCAACCTGTGTTATCCCAATTCTTATGGTTTCAGGATTTTATTGTTTGCAAAGAGAAGGAAAAAGAAAAGAGGAAAAAAGAGAATAATATCTTCTAAATTAAATAAATTCTAGATATTTGCATTTTATCAGAGGAGAAAAACTTTTATTAAAAAAAAGAATATCTAATATTGAATTTTACGAATTGGAAAATTGACAGAACTTTTCCTCCAACCGCTGTACTTCATTTGAAGGGAGCATTGTTAGATGTTGAATATTTGTGACCTTCAGATTTTCTCGACATTAAATTCTTAAGGAAACCATCTATTCTGCTCACATAAAATATAATTCGGAATAAAAGCCATACTCTAAGACTGAGGAGTTTGATGAAATAAGACTTACATATATAAAAGAATTAAAAGGCAATTTCAAGCTACAATAGTCTATGGGATTTCAGATAACTATCCTGACTTATGAACATTGTTCTAAACAGTTTACATGTACCAAATAATTTGTATAACAGTACTAGGAGGTTGGTTACTTTCTCATTACACCAGTGAGGAAACTGAGACACAGATGTTATTAAAATTGCTCTCAGCTGTTACAGAACTAGTGGGAGGCAGAGCTGAATCTGAAGCCGAAGCACCCTGCATTGGTAACCTCTATGTGTTGCTGCTTTTCGATAATTCAACAAACATAGTTATTGTTTTGTGCTGGATCAGAAACTTCTCTGATATCCCAACAACTTTTTATAATAGCAAAGCAAGTCCCAGAGACCTACCAGAATTGCCATATAGGGTAGTTTTGTTATCAAACTTTAGAGTTTTCACCCTTGAATCATCAGAAGTGCACTTATCTGTGAACAGAGAAAATAGACCTTTACTCTTATCTGTCCTTTTAAGGCAATAAATGTGATAAGATTTCTTTTCACTAGGGCGGCTTGCTTATTTCTGACTTTATTTTTTTTATAGAATAAGTTAAAGCTTGGCAGCTTTTTTGCACTGACAACATAGCTAATTCTACTACTTTTCTCTTCAGTAGGAAGTGTGTGAATAGAAGTGTGTCAACCTAAACAAGCTGTCAGTGAACATCCCTTTGAGATGAAGCTCCTTGTTTAAAGGACTTTTGGACATTTTTATTCCCCCAAAATTTTGATTTTTGAGTTAATCAAATTTTCTAAACTTAATCAGGAAATATTTGTTACTAATAACATATATAAGAAAGAATGAGGTCTAATATTTTCATTGTATCTATTTTTCCCTTTAAATGCTCTCAACAATCTTGTCTCTGTTAATATTTTAGTAGAAAATGCACGTAAAGAAGAGAAACATGTTTTTATTTTAGTTTATGTTATAATAATTTTCCTCCTTGTAGTATTCTTGAGAATTTTTGCACATTTCCCCCTCTCTTTATTGAATATAATGCCTTTCATCATCACCAAACTGCATTATGAACCCCCATTTCTACACAACAGTAAGGTACAAAGTTTCAGTGTTTTTAGAAAGTGTGAAAAGATAATATATCTCTTGAAAAGATAATGTATCTCTTGGGGCTGGCCTGGTAGTACAGTTGTTAAGTTTGCAAGCTCCACTTCAATTGCCTGTGGTTCATGGGTTCAGATCCTGGGTGCAGACCTACAAACTGCTCATCAAGCCATGCTGTGGCAGTGTTCCACATATAAAAAATAGGTGAAGATTGGCACAGATGTTAGCTCAGGGACAATCTTCCTCACCAAAAATAATAATGATAATAATAATCTATCTTTTTCTGTAGTACATCTTGTCAGAGAATCTCAAAGTGATTAAAAACAAAAGAGAAAATACTGTTCTCGGGGAAATTTGTCTCACAGTTAGAAACAGGTAAATCCATTTCACAGTTGGAAATATTGGCAACAAAACAACATTAGATAAGTTCTTAAACATCCATGTTTGCTAAGAAAAGTGCATGCATTCTATACACTTGTTCATGTTCTAATCACTAAGTAATTCTTCCTTCCTTTTGGTATAATTCAGTCCATGAATTAATGTTTCCATGAACCATTGTGCTGTGCAGTACAAATTAAGCAATGTCAGTGCAGTTTAGTACATTAGATTGAATCTTGGACTAAGATTTGAGAGAACAAATTTCTAGTCTTATCTCTACAGTCTTTTAGTCATGCAATGCTAAACAAGTATCTTGCATTTTAAAATCTTTGTTTGAAATATTACCAAATTATTGATTTGACTTCCTTGCCATTGTTGAAAGGTTTTGAGGAAAACAAGAAATAAAAAGAATACAGATTAAAACCTCAACTATTACATATGAAATTTATAATGATGAATATGATGATGAAAGAAGCAATATATTTTTATAATTGATAAGTTATCTTCACTAAATAGCGATTAAAACATTCCTTGTAATTTGTTGCTATTCCACTAAAAATTCAGGGAACCATTGTTTGTCGTCTTCTGTCAAATGCATGATGATTCATTTTTCCTCTCACTCTACACAATATTGGTAAAAAATATGGCATCTTTAACCATTTTCAAAATATAAAATGATAATATTGTAACATGAATTGAGCTCTGTTAGACACCTAATATTTCTAAGAATAGTTTTTTGATAAAAAACGAAAATGTGTTATTTCTGTTCACATAACTTTGCATAATTTCATCATCAATTTTATATAATTTCCTAAAACTGGGATCAAAATTACTTGGAGTGAAACCATCCATATAAATGCAGTACATGGCAGCCAGTTAACATCAGCCTGTCTCTTCAGATCTTGGTATGGTTGTCACAAGTACAATTTTCAAAGCCTAACTATAGTAGACCTGTCTCCATTCCAAAACCATTTTGAAGACAAATTGAGCCAAGCTAAAAGAAAAGAAAGTTCAGTTTAGCCCAGAAACTGTGAAAGTAGCCAAATATTTAAAGCTTGACTCATAAATAATAATAACACATATATCAAGAATAGTTAAGATGCTCTGTGCAATTTCAGTAAAAGTGTTTATATGCGTAAAAAATAAAAGATTGAAAGGAAAAAATAATTCTTTCTAATATTCATCATTAACACTTCTTTTACAAGTGTACTAATAGATGATGTCATTAAAAATAGAGTGATGTCAGTGATCTCCCTGCTTTTGAGTAAGAAACTCCAAAAGCCAGCCCGAACATAACAGCAATGGAAAAACTAGCAAAGGTGTCAGATCAACATCATCAGAGCCTGGAAACTAATCAAAAAGATTGTCACAACCTGGGAAGCACTTCCTTAGGTAGAAACACTGAATCTCATTAAGAAAAGTGAGCTTTGCGGTGTTTTAACTCAGCCTAGATCCATTCTCTATTCCCCAGCTCAGTGGTAGCCTTGAAAATAGCAGTCTTATTCTCAGTACTGGTGGAAGAAGGAGAAGAATGGAACTCATTCACAAATTGTCCTTGGTTGATATGTCTAGAGGCTCCCGGGAAGACTCACTCAAAAGGCTTGTCTTCATGTCACCTCACTGGAACATGCCCTTTGCTAAAACTGCTACTCAGGGACATTTGTTTAAAATGTTTATAGACACATGTTTTAGTCACTGCTGCTGAGGCACGGGATAATAGTTGGGACAAATAATAAACTAAATAAAAAGCTTGGAATGAAAGGCTGGAGAGTGAAATGCTTTGGGGAATAAGGGTTATGCAAACCTTTGACATATTCCTCAGAAGCTAGAAGGACATACACATGCCCAGGGCTGTGCACATGCTTAGGAAAGAGCTGAAAAGCCCTAAGCTCTCACGTCTGACTGACCTGAGACTCTGCATAAGCAGAAAGTTAAGGCTAAGGTAGAGTTAGAAACTTCTTGGCCCAGTTTTAAAGGTACACTGTAACACACCCGGAACTTCTCTGCAAACCCACACATGGTACCAGGAGACTTTTTGCTTCAAAGTATTTAAGGAAAACTTGTCCAATCATTAGACAATGAGCTGACAGAACAGAGACTTCAGAGACCACATATAAGAAAGAATACATTCTTTATAAAATTAATTCAGAGAATTCATTAAACAAACAAAAAATACAAATAGGAACAAAAAACTCTGCAAAGAAAAGAAAATCTAATTTTCAGAGTTGCCATATTGTAATCTTTAAAATGTCCAAAATTCAACAAAAAATTATGAGGCACACAAAGAAACAAGAGAGTAGGGTCCATACACAAGAAAAACAGTGATCAAAACAAATTAAGAGGGAAGGCCTGGTGGTGTATTGGTTAGGTTTGCATAATCCACTTCAGCGGCCTGGGTTTTATGGGTTTGGATCCTGGGTGCAGACCCATATGCTGCTTGCCAAGCCATCCTGTGGTGGCATCCCACATGCAAGACAGAGGAAGATTGACACAGATGTTAGCTCAGGGCCAGTCTTCCTCACCAAAAAGAACAAAAAACAAATTGAGGAACCACAGACATTGGCCTTATTAGATAAACACTTTAAATCAGTTATTTTTAATATTTTCAAAGAACTAAAGGAAACCTTGTCTAAAGTATTAAAAGAAAGCATTGAAAGTTTGTCTCACTGAATACAAAATATAAATAAAGAAATTTGAACAGAAATTGTGAAAATACAACAAACATGAAAAATCCCCTGGAGGGGATAAGCATCAGATGAGAGCATGCAGCAGGAACTATCATTGTACTTGAAGATAGGGCAATTGAGATTACTCAGTCTGAGGAAAACAGAGGAAAAAGAAGGAAAAAAAAATGAACAAACCTTGAAGACCTGTGGGACACAATCATGATACTAACATAGGCAGAAAAGGAGTCTCTGAAGGAGTTCGGAGAGAGAAAGGAGCAGAAAAATATTTGAAGAAATAATGGCAGAAAACTTTCAATATTTGATGAAAGTCATTCATTCATTGATATTCAAGAAGCTCAACAAAACCCAAGTAGAGTAAATGCAAAAAAAGCTATGCCTAAACACATTGTAATCAAACTGGTAAAAGCCAAAAACAATGAGGGAATCTTGAAAGCAGCAAAACAGAAGTGATCCCTCACATACAAGGGATCCACAGTCAGATTTGCATTAATTTCTCATGAGAAATCATGGAGGCTAGAAGTCAATGGGATGACATATTCAAACTGCTTTAAGAAAAAAAATCCGTGAAACATCAATTCTATATTTTCAAAAGCTTTCTTTCAAAAATGAAGGAGAAATTGAGGCATGCCTAGATTTTTAAAAACCTGACACAGTTTATTGCTAACACCCTGCAATATAAAAATGCTAAGAGGAGTCTTTGAAGCTGAAATTAAAGGAAACTAGGTGATAACTTGAAACCGTGTGAAGAAATAAGGAATATTGGTAAAGGTAACTGCATAGGTAAAAATAACAGATAGTATGAGTGTATTTTCTTGTTTGTAACTCTTATTTTTTTCCCAATCTTATTTAAAAGAAAATTGCATAAATGAATACTTGTAAATATATGTTGATGAGTACACAATGTATAAAGATACAATTTGTGACAATAACAGCATAAAGAGGAATGGAGTTATATAGGAACAAAGATTCCTTATGTTATTGAAATTAAGCAGGTATCAAGCTGAACTAGATTATTATGTATTGAATGGTTTGTTGTGATCCCAAGGCAAACTACTAAGAAACTAACTCAAAATACACAGCACAAGAACTGACAAGCAAATACAAAGGGTACCATGGAAAATAGCTACTTAACACAAAATAATACAGTTATGGAGGAATTGAGGCACAAAATTGATGTACGCTACTTTATTCTGTTCGCTTCAGTTGGGATTCTGTTCCTTCGAGTATTACATTATTCTTGCAAAGTTCACCACTGATCTTTCCACTGCCATGTGATCTTCACGCTGATCTTCACAATGCTCAAATTTTAGTTTTGCTTTTAGGCCTTGAAGCAGTGTTCAGAACAGCTCATGCCCTCTTTGTTCTCCTGATTTAATGCCAACACACACTTCTAGTATCCTCTTACCTTCTCTGGCTATTTGGATTTTACCAATCTACTTCTCTAACCAAACGATGATAGAACTTCTTCAAAGTTGTGTCTTTAACTTCTTTTCTCACTCCATATATGCTTTCTTATCTGGAGAACTCACTCATTCAAAAGGCTTTAAGTGATGTTTCTATTTCAGAAATTCTAAATTTAATGATCTATTCTAGATCTTTATTCAACATTCCAGGTTTTATACCCTAATGTCTCCTTGACATTTCCTCTTGACTATCTTTTAGCTGTGTCACCCTTAAAAAGTCCCAAACGGAACAGCCTCATAACCAATTTGGCATCCTTATTACGTAAGTTATTTAAGCCAGTAACCTGTATTTCACTCATAACATTTTCCTCTCTGTCTCATTTTCACTTTTTTATCTTAAACCTGAAAAGTATCAAATTTAGCTTATAAATTATATTTCAAATTCATCCATTCCTCTCCCTTTCTACTGCCTAGACACATAAGTTAAGATCATCTTTCTTTAATCAAGACAATTACTATCACCTCTTCACTAAGTTTGTACTTTCTCTCTTGCCAGCTCTAATCTTCTAGTCCGCCTTAATCATGAGCTTCATTCATGATGAATAAGATTTCTCAAACAATGACAATAACAAGGTTTCAACAAATACTTGTATATAGGACAACAATTTTCCAGGTATGCTACTCTTCTCTCAAGTTTCTCTAATTCATAAAGCGCTTTTATTCAAGGGCATTTTGTACCTTAAAAACCCTTCCAACCAAATTTTCCCTGGTGCATTCCTATTCATTATTCAGATCTTTAATGAAAAACCACTTTCTGCACTTTCTGAACCTTCTCCAACACTTGCATGTCACTTAGAACCTCTTTAACTTATTCTCAAAACAAGATCCCTTTCCCCATAGCTGCTACCACAAGGTATAATCATTTATTTGTGAGATTATTATTTAATATTTTTCTCCTTTATTAGACTCTCAGCTCTTGTAGGTTATGTATGGTGAATAATGTGTCCTGAATATACCAATTACTTTGGTGTGAAGAAGAATTTGATTGGAGAATGACAGAGAAATATTTAATCCAAGTGTGGTTTGAATGGGCCAGTAATAATCCTGTGCCATGAACTGAGGAGACCTCTGCTTTTTCTGTACTAATCTTAGAAAGCATTTTCAGGTCTCAGGGATCCCCTACATAAAAAAATATTATATCTACAATTCATGGTATGACAGCATGATCAGAGAGTTGTAAATATACTAATATAACAGTAATTTTAAATAGTCTTTTCAAGTACAAAATTATATTTTCATTTTGGCCAACTTATTAGACTTTCTTTGTATGATTCTTCTTCTCTGTAAAAAGGCTATCAACTCTAACTCAAATCACTAATGTAGGGAGAGAAAACTTCATAATTTTCCATTTTTAAAAAAAGATAAACTGGGGCTGGCCCCCTGGCCGAGTGGTTAAGTTCGCACGCTCCGCTGCAGGCGGCCCAGTGTTTCCTTAGTTCTAATCCTGGGCGTGGACATGGCACTGCTCATGAAACCACGCTGAGGCAGCGTCCCACATGCCACAACTAGAAGGACCCACAATGAAGAATATACAACTATGTACTGGGGGCTTTGGGGAGAAAAAGGAAAAAAGAAAAAAGAAAAACTTTAAAAAAAAAAAAAGACAAACTTTTTAAAGTAGGCCTAAAAGTCTTGTCACAAATTCCTATCATGCAAATACTAATGAATATAATATATAGTATATGATATGGGCAAAAGTGAACGTTTTTCTTATTTAAAACTGAAAATAGGGGCAGGCCCGGTGACGCAGCAGTTAAGTGCGCACGTTCTGCTTCTCGGCGGTCCGGGGTTCGCCGCTTCGGATCGCGGGTGCGGACATGGCACCGCTTGGCAAAAGCCATGCTGTGGTAGGTGTCCCACATAGAAAGTAGAGGAAGATGGGCATGGATGTTAGCTCAGGGCCAGGCTTCCTCAGCAAAATAAGAGGAGGATTGGCAGCAGATGTTAGCTCAGGGCTAATCATTTTCCTCAAAAATAAATAAATAAATAAATAAAATAAAACTGAAAGTAAATTTTTGTCAACTTTTCTTTTTAAAAAAAGTATTTAAACTTTGCTTACACTCCTTAGAAATTTTAAAACTTCTATTCTATGAAAGTTAACAACTCCTAAGACAAACATAATTCCATTTTAAGTAACTGGTCTAAGCCCTAATAGGATTTTATTTATCTAAAGATTGGCTGTAGAGATTTAACTTAAATCACAGCTGTAAATTACTTTTAATTCATGCTATTTGCAACAGGAAAGTTTACTAACAATGTTCAACAGTAAAGCTACTGAAACTATAAGCTAAAGCAATATGAATAAGAATGTAGCCTAGGACACAGTTTTGTATGAAATTTTGAATTTTATTGTAAAGTATAGAATCATGTTCAGAAAAGATTAAGCATGTATGAAATTATGATTGTATATTTTGATTTCTTGATTTCTCCTATAAGACTATATATATAAAAGTATTAATTTAGAAAGTAAAAGTAAATAATGAAAATTATCTCTTTTTTGTAAAACCTGTTCTTGATCTTTTTTTTCTGTACTTAATTTTGGATCAAACTTGAGAGAAGGACATAGAGATCTTATTTGCACATACAGACGTATTAAACAATCATTCATTTTTAATATGATATTCAAATTCGAGTGTTCTTTTTATCTGGTAACTCTTATCTTTTTCAAATGATTACTCCGCATCTAACAACGTTCTTTTTCTTCTCCCCATTAAGTTCTCAGGCTGAACAGAAGATTCACAGAAAGGATCCATCACCCAGCCACACCCTTGTGTTGAAAGAGAGGGAGGAATACAGTGATTTCAATAAAACTTGAGTCTTGTTGATATCATTCCTCACTTTTAAGCCAAAACAGCAGTGAAATCATTTAAAAATTTTCTCTTGCCACATGGTTTTCCAAACAGTTATTTTCCTTTTAAATCTGAGAATTCTGTCACTTGCTTTCAAAAACATATTCTCCAGGATCTTGCAAGAGGTTTATGTGATTATAAAAAGCCTGCCAAGTAGGCCGCTTTCTACAGTCATTTTCGCCTTCAAAGAACTCTACTGAACCTGACCTACCATTACTTGAAATTTTCCTGGATTTCACAAACTTCCAGCTCAAAATCCTGGTTGAAAACACTTCTGCTGTACTGCCAGATAGCCATATGTAGAGATCTATGTGCTCTTTCGTCCAGGTCTTCATACATTAAAAAAAAAATACAAAACAAGAAACATTCTGGAATGATTGGGTTTTATTTAATGAAATTATCTATAGCATTATCTAGAATTTAAACATATACATACATAGATATGTATTATGTATGTCTGTATGTATATATATCTCTCCAAAAATTTTGCCAACTCTTCAAGTATTCTATTTTAATGTAAGAATTTTTCTTTCTTTTCTTTCTTTCTTTCTTTCTCTTTTTTCTTTTTCTTCCTTCCTTTCTCCTTCCCTCTCTCCTTCTCTCTCTTCCTCCCTTCCTTCCTTCCTCCCTCCATCCCTCCCCCTCTCCTTGCTTCTCTCTCTCTCTTTCTTGAGAAGAAAAACCTGTTACTGGGTCAATCATTGATGAGGCAACATCAGTACAAATGCAGACTTATTTCCTCCAAGGTAAACTTTTTTATTTCCAGATATGAGAAAAAATTAAGTAAATCTCCAACTATTAGTTTTAGACGACTTGCTGCTCTAGAAAAAATTTTCTAAATTTCCCAATATTTACAAATAATATCAATGCTACATTGTAATATTTATTGAAGAAAGCTGTTGACTCATCAACCTAGATAAGGGAGCTGTTGTTTACTGTATTATGCAAAACTTCTTCAGCAAAATGAGACGTTATTGAAACAAGGATTTATCATGCTCTTTGAGCGTAGAAACTTTTCATCTTGTCCTAGCCTTTTGCTCACTGCAATTTTATTTTCCTTCATTGTTAGATTCTCACCAACTGTGTGATTTATCTTTTTCTGAGTAATAAGTTCTGCCAATAGATTTGCTTCCTGAGCTGTTTCACTGAATGTAGCTTTTTAAAATAACGTAGTTATAATTTCTTTGAGATTCCAAAGATGAAATAAAATGTTTTATTTTAAAATAATTAGTACTTTTTTTGTCAAATGACTGATTTTAGATAAGTGTTTTTTCAATTTTGCAAAATAGAAAAGGATAACTTGGATTACCAGCATATGTGAAATTCACTGATTATTAGCTTTCATTGTAAACGTTTCTGCGTGTGTATGTGTGTGTGTGTCCCTTTTTGCTCTAGAGAAATAACTCAGAAGATTGCAGTTCTTCATCACTAACCTTATCAGAATTGTTTGTAGGCCTAGGGCTAGAATCTTCCTCTTCTAAAATCTACCTCACCTTTAAAAATTGCCACATTCGACTATCAGATGTCTTTGTAAAACAAAAACTGCAATCAAATATAAAACAGAAGGGCATGAGCATTATATGAAACTAAATGAGAAAATCTCATAATATGTCAAATTTTATCATATAATTTGTGTCTAACTGCACAATCCATGCTTTCCAACATTTATTACAGTGAAGCACTGTGGGAGAGCTGAGTCAAGGAATGTAAAAAAGTCATCTTTTATAATGAAAACATCCTCTGATTTTCTAAGACCACAGTAGAGTTTGTTTGCTCCTGTTAGTCAATTGGTGGCAAATAAAAGAAGTCAGGCCAAGTAAACCACGAGGGAGAGGATGACATCACCAGCCGATTGTTCTCCCCACTGTGCACGACAAAGTTTGACAGAAATCAGAGGCTGCCCCTGTCTCAGGCCAAAAACTGAGAACTGGCTCAACAAATGAACATGGTCCCTACTTACTGTGCACCGCCAAAGGAAGCTGAAGGACTTCTCCCAAAATTGCTAACAAGCCTGCTTAGTAAAGTTCCCCTAGGGCAAGTTCTAGCAATTTGCAGTATGCAAAGCTCAAAGAATGTTCATGTTTTCAGTCATGATCTCTCACAAAATCTCTAGCAGAAACTCATGTGGTTTCTGCAATATCCTCACTGAGAAACTCTGTTGAAAGTAACAGAGTTAGAAAGAGGCTGAATATATTAGACGGAGCAGAAATCTTTCCATTATTTAGAACATCTTTGCAGGCTTTTCCCATCCATATGTAGGAAGGAGGGGTCAGGGTCACTGAAAATCCAATCTTGAGTAGATTTCTATGGGTGGTGCCATTCACATAGCAATTGTTCATCAGTCCCAAGTTTGCAACATTTTTAACTAAGCTAAGCAAATCTTGATTGTTCTAGGGATCCATTTATAAAACCCTATCCTATTTCTTTGGCATCAGTTTTCTTTCTTCAAAGATATTATTTCTAATAACATATGAAGATGTTTTAGTTATGCATCATCTAATAAATAACAATATCCTCTCTTGATTCTGTATGTAACTATAATTGCTTTCCCAGATTTTTCCTTCTGAAAAAAAAAAAAAAAGCACTTCATATTTTGTGACTATACTTACTCATTTGTAATTTTCAAATGCTAATGCTATCTGGCTTACATTATTATACCATCACTGAAATTTTTCTTTTTAGACCGATAATTATCTCCCTGTTATACAAAACAATCAACATTTCTCTATCTTTGTCTTCATAACTTAAAGTACTGCTGGAAAACATTCTCTACTCTTCCATCTTGAAACACATATCTTCTCTTATATTCTGTGGAATCGTATTCTCACTTTCTTCCCAACTCACTGGCTATTTATTTTCAAGCTAATTTGCAGTCTGCTCCTATTCTATTCTATCTCAGGACTTTTTCTCTCTCTACCCTATTTGTCTCAATATTCTCTCTCTTCAGGGAAATCTCTCATTCCAGTGGCTTAAATACTACCTCAAGAATCAGATGTTTAAATTATGTGCTGGATTTTCTATTGCCAGCTCAATACTACTTACTACTAGTCTCTTGTTTGGCTTCAAGTGCTATTTCTGACCATTGTTTTCTGTATGGTTTTGTATTAGAGCTGTCCAGTGAGAGAAACTCTTGCAAGTTTCAGAAGGTGGAGGTGAAGCAGAGATCATTGATGTATTGAAGGTGGCTAGAGCCCCTTGTTTAGACTAACCAGCTCATATGAACCAGGAGATTGCCACTGTGGAAGACTGTGGCAGTCAGTGGGAGCTTCTAGCAGATTCTTGGTAACTGCAGGAGCTTCGAGAAATAGCTTGGAAACACTCTCTTCAGTGCTACAAACTGAGATCTTCATTGTCAACTCTTCTGACCTTCAGACATAATTTTGAAATATGAGACCCATAATATAGCCAAAGCCATATTCTTTGCAAAAAATAACCCCCTCTCCCTTGTAAATATTTCCAAATACATCTGTTATCATTCTGGTTCATCTTGAATTCCCACATTTCTGTCACATCTCATAACGCGTATTTCTGCAAGTTTTATCGCTTCTAATTCTGAAACTAATCTTTAATTGGTCCCCTTGCCTCTATCTCCACTGCAATCACTTTAGTTAAAAGTAACTCTAGTTAGGGGCTGGCCCGGTGGCCGAGTGGTTAAGTTCACGCACTCTGCTGCAGGCAGCCCAGTGTTTCCTTGGTTCTAACCCTCAGCGCGGACATGGCACCGGCTCATCAAACCACACTGAGGCAGCGTCCCACATGCCACAACTAGAAGGACCACAATGAAGAATATACAACTATGTACTGGGGGGCTTTGGAAAGAAAAAGGAAAAAAATAAAATCTTTAAAAAAAAAGTAACTCTAGTTAGACTAACCTCTTCCTCATTTCCTCTTCTGTTCTCAAATAAATAATTTTGCCTCATAATTATCTTTTTTGCTCTTCAATTATTAATTTCTTCTATTATAGCAGTAATTTTAATATACAAACCTGTATTGGTATTAAATACGTTGAACTGAATACATTTTAGTGTAACTAAAGTTACCATTTGTATCATTCTACTTCTTTATCTATTCCCCGTAATGTCAGATTTTTCTCAAAAAAAATCATCTGTCTTATTTGTATTCAAATTTTACCTCACATTATCTTCTCCAGTTTATCCAAGCAGTCTTTTCTTCTCATAATTCCATTGAAAATTCTTATACCAAACTCACAAATGCCCTTCACTTATTTTCAGTTTGCATCTAATTAAGTTTCTCAGTAGCCTTAGTATGGTTAAAACTTTATCTTTATTATTTTTTAATTATACATTTTCTTTCTACTGTAGCTCATTTGTCCCATGAATTAATATGCAAACTTCATGCATATTAACCCCAGAATCTCTCTTTTTAACACAGATATCGACTAGGGTACTTGACTCATAAACAACTGCTCATTTGGGGGCCTAAAATTCATCTCAAAATTAATGTGATATAAACAAAATCACTGATTTCTACATCCTTCCCCAAATTTTGCTTCTACTCAATTCTTCCTCATATTGCTAAATGTTAGATTCATCTACCCCCCGGCTTAGATATCATGCTCCTCCTCTCCCTAAATAAATCATATCAAATTTATATGGAAGATCTGCTGGTCTCAGCTCTTAAATATGTCCCCAAATATAGACCTTTCTCACTACTGTCATTGCTAAACCTTAGTTCAGGCACCATAACCACCTGCCTCGGCTATTTTCTCCAGCTCTCCAAGTGATAAACCTGCCTCCACTCTTTCCCTCTTACAGTCCAATTTCTGTCCATCTCTAAAAACCAACCTGAAAGACAGTTTTAAGTACAAAATTATGCCATATTATTCCTCTAACTAAAACCCTCTAATGCCTTTTCATTGCTATGATAGCAACAGAATAAAAGAATCATATGAGAACTAGAGGAGAAAGCACTTTTCTGATATCCTTTTCTTAAACTGACAGTGATGCATTTTACAAATCTTCAAGTTTTGTCACTACTCTAACTTCAATTACGACTATACAAGGATACAAGAACGTATTCAACAATGAAGTAAATTAGCTTAGTCTGATGTAGTGGTGATAAGAATGTTGGGCACAAGTACATGTACAAGATATCTGTCAAGTTGACACTTCAACCAATGTGGCCAGGGATTTCAGCAGGAGAATTGTTATAGGTTAGAGGGGCTTCCAGCGTTTCATAATGTGCTTAATAAGCAATTGAAAATATGTACAACAATCCTCCTTATATACATGTTTTTCAACCTGTAACATTTTTAGGAGTACTCTGCTAAAATGGAAATAGCCAAAATATTGCAATATTTTTAGTTACACTAAACTAAGAAGGCCATGGTGAGAGAAAAGAATAAAACAAACTCAGGAGCAAAGTAATGGGTTTGAAAAGGATAGAAATAGCCATTGCATGTGGCAGTTCTGGAAGCAAAGCCTTGGAGCAGTAGAAGAGGTCCCTGCGCCTTTGAGAAACATACAGAAAATGAAGAGACAGATGTACAAGGCCACCACAATGAAATCTGTGACTTCTCAACATTAAAACTGTCCATTTTTTTTATTTATATTTACTTTGGCATCCTGAAAACTCATTTTTAAAGAATATCCTTAGTGTTCTCTTGCTCACTTCTTACCATTTCAACACCCACATTCAAGTTGCAGATCTCTTCTAAGTCTCATGCCAACAGAAGCTCACTGCCTACTCAGGTGCTAAGGTGACAGCAGATACCCTTTAGTTTTCCTTGCTCTTTTACCCAAGGAGTGTTAGAGCAAACAGAAAGCTTGTTGTGAAATCAACTTTGGGGTAAGCTCTTGCACAAATGACCGGATTTCTCATTTCACCTTTCAAAATGCATGTATTATCCTGTGTCTCAGTTTTCATGCATTTTTGGCACAGCTATTATGGGAAAATGATCCTGTTATGGTTTATGGTAATGTAACTCTCTAGTCTCAGAAAGTTAAAGAAAATTATACCTTACTAAAGCACAAAAAAGAGAAAAGTCGTTTTGCTTGATGCTATGGCCACTGGGTGAAATAAATTTTTGAATTGTCTTATAAACAGTAAAGTGTTTTTCAGGTTTTACTGTTGCTACACAGTATGCTATTTGATCAATGTAAAGCAGAGAAATAAATAATTCATTGCAATGATAGGAAGAAAAAGATTTACGTGGGTATACATACATATGTATTTATGCATATATATGTATATATCTATAGATATCTATCTGTATCTATCCATCTATCTCTCTATATACCTATCTAGCTAGCTAGCTATCCATCTATCTATATCTAGAATGACAGAGAAAAAGTTTAAATGTGGTACAACACAATGTGTTGTAGGTTGATTGACGACCTAATAGTTGATTGATGACCTAATAGTTCTTGCATTAGTATGAGGATGACAAAACACACACACACACACACACACACACACACAAGAATAACAAAACAAAACAAAAAACTTAGATATATTACATAGCACATATATAATTGGAAGATTAATATTAAGATGTCAATTTTCTGTAGCTAATTTCTGTTTCAATATAACTTTCTATGTAAAGCATATATTAATATCCACAGATTTTTTTAATGTTTAATAGATTGAAAGACAGAGAAAATAGTTCTATAAATATAAATAGTTATTCAGTTTTTCTTCAACGGAAGTGTGATTGTCTGTGGTGTAAATGTCTACTTCAAAAAAATAAACAAGAAACCACTTTCTAATATAAAAAGTTTTACCTTCTATTTATTAACTTTGCTGTACATAATCATAAAAATATTAGTAAAATCTTTTTTCCTGACTGTATTTCCTGAGCTAGTTTACATTTGTGATTGTTAATATAATAGGATATGACATAATTTCTACTGTGCTGTAAATCATATTGGTCTCTCTTTTTTTGTCAACAGAAAGTTCATTAAACTCAGTGAATCATATGTCTTTGCATAGGTTCAATTTACACAGCCTGGTAGTTTTTAAAAGATGTTATATTCTGCATCCCTGACCTAAAGCAGAAATATAAGCAAAAAATATTCCCTGAATATATGATGGCTCTGATATTTTAACAATTTCTTAGTATTTTCCAGAAGAGCTAATATATTGGCATAATGATGAAAAAATTTTGAATTAATACATTGCAGTTTCTAAGGCAATTTTCATAATTTCCAGCTAGTTGATAGACTATAAGTAAAGTATAATACATTGAGAAAATCTTTAAGATTATAATGATCTATATTGCAATGTCAAAAATATCATTTACATGCTGCATGGTCTCTATAAACATCTTGTTTTCTAAGTAAATGATTGGCATTTGATTTGACCAGTCAAAATCTTACCCAGTTCAATAAAACATTCCTTTCTTTTAATAATAGTTTCTGATTAACATTTGATGTCTGTATATCATATGCTAAAAGACCTGTTCCTATATGCAAATAAGAAAATAAATGAAGAGATGAAGAAGAATAACATTAATACATGTCTTTTCCTACACTTAAGAAATCCACATTCTAATGTGAGAGACAAACCAGAAAGCAAGTGATTTTGGCAATATGCAAGTTTTACTAGTTACACAGAGTTCAAAGTAGTAACGGAGCACCAAGAGAGAGAGGTCCAACTTTTTTAAAGCCTTGAGAAAATTATAGCAATGAATGGTTTCCCAGGCAGCTTCCATTCTTCCTCTTTTTCTCTTCCTAACACATTCAGATTGCTTTTGGCAGCAGTACATTAATCAGTACACAGCTTTTATGAATTTTCTGTGGTATTGATCCTACACTTATGTCTAGCAATGGACATGATTGGCAAAAGTTAATTAGTGGAATCTCCTTTTTCTAGCTAAAGAGGTTGGTCCATATTTTTTTAATCAAAACTTTTGTGTAATAATTGATTTAAAATATGACCTACCTCTAGAGCAGGCTGATAAAATATATTATATTTTATATATATAATTAAATATATATATTATTTATTTTATTCTTCATGTCTAACCTCATTCACTACTCAATGAAGGATGCCTTCTTATCCTGCCTACATCAACCATTCCTTAAAATAATTGTTTCTTAAAGTATCATTAGCCTTTTTTTCTTTGTATTTGTCACTAATGCAATTTTACATAAATTAGTGTGCTTATTTGATTAATGTCACTCACCCACGCAGACTACCATCTCTCAGTCCAGGAACTATTTCATAAGACTTTTATTGTGTCCCTGTTATGTGACCCAGCACTATATAATAGGTGACACGTAAATAAATGTGGATATTCAGTCTATCTAATTTCCTATGTGTACTCTTATGTTTTTCTGTTTCATTTATGCCATTGTCTTCAATTAAGCAGATAAATCTTTACAGCTTTTAAATTTCATGCAGTTCACAGAATTCTTGAATCTTTTCTCGTCAGTTTGTAAAGATTGAGCCAGTGACTAAAAACATCTATTTTTCAAACTGAAGCTACCAGCTATAGTATTGTAATTCTTCATTCATATTCTCTAATTGAAAGAAGAACTTCAGTTCTTCCTGGGAAAAATCTTCATTATGCAAGTCTATATGCATAAGTAGAATTGACTTTGAAACTTGCATATTTTGTAAACATAGTTGCTCATTTGAAAACCCTAATGTGTCCATACAAAGCAGTCTCCCCATATTGCCTCTCCAAGGAAGAACGAATATGATATAAATATGGAGGGGCCGGCTCCGTGGCCAAGTGGTTAAGTTTGTACGCTCGGCTGCAGCGGCCCAGGGTTCGGATCCTGGACACGGACATGGCACCGCTTGTCAGGCCACGTTGAGGCAGCGTCCCACATCTCACAACTAGAGAACGTGCAACTAACATATACAACTGTGTACAAGGGGGGTTTGGGGAGATAAAGCAGAAAAAAAAAATTAAAAGATTGTCAACAGTTGTTAGCCCAGGTGCCAATCTAAAAAAAAAGAAATATGGAGCCACAGCTTACAAACCTGGATTGTATTAAGCGAATCTCTTTCATTATCTAAATTACAAGGCTTTTTTCATCTGAGAAATTTTTGAATATTGTGAAGAATCTTTTGAGAGTGCCTGAAATGTATTCTAAAATGTCTCCCAAAGCTGATGACAACAATGAGTGAAAGAACTCCATTTCTACCACTTCGAAAGTATAACTAAATAATTGAACACATTCAAAAGAACAAGTTTTGGAGATTGATTCAAATAGATTCTTGAAAATCTAATGGAATAAAATTGCCTCTATGCTTAGGAAACAATTCTCAATATGCAGTATTTTCAGAGAAAGCGCTTGCTGTATTTTACCTTTTCTAGTGGCATGCATGTAAAGTTTGAATTGTTCATGCCAATACTAATGAAATTATAGTGCTTAATTGCCTTATTTAAACCAGCGATATCATTACTAGTCATCCATTAGTAGTTCTTCGGAGTTTTAGCCAGGTGTCTGGCCGTCTAGCTATAACAACACCTCCCACTTTATGTTGCAATTGAAGTTCTGCCCAATAGGACATGAGATTCTGAAATAATGTGTGCCATTTCTAGGTCATGGACTTAGCAGCATATGGATGTTCTCCATCTCTGTTATGTCTCATAGCTTGAATGACAACTGGAGTAGGCATCTTGGAGGCAAAGAGAAAATCCAACTGCATTATCAGCCCTGTACTTGACCTCTCAGACTCTTCTGTGAGAGAGAGACAGGTAAACTCTCTTTTTTTAAGTCATTATATTAAGGTGTCTTATTTTGTACTAACAGTTTAGACAATTCTCTAATTAAGAAAACAAAAACCTTCATATTATTTCTAACTTAGTAGTGTAAAGTTGATAGTAAATAATCATAAATGCTTTCATTTTTATATTAGAAATAATGATAGTGAGTTATTTTTAAAAAATAAATGACTTTTTATAAGATTCTTTAAAATATAATTTTACAATTATACAATTAAATTTTACAATTTTAAGATTAATAACAGTTTTCATTATCCTTATGGTTTACTGTTGTCCTCATTTTATATTAAGGCATATAGCTTTTTCTTTCATGACGGTGATACAAATTTTCATACTGAGATTTTCTTGAAGTCAGAAGTGAATCAACCTAAATAACAATATTGAATAAATAATCATATAGATGATACATGAATATGGCAGAAGTCATGAAGATGGCATGCAAATGACACTGCAAAAAGCACTTTTAAAGTGTTAGCGCTTCCTTACAAGAAGTAATCTGAAAGAATAAGATCTATATTCTCTGTCAAGGCTGTACGACTCTGGACAACTTAGACTCTATAGCTCACTTTATTTTTTGGGGACTATTCTCAGATTATTATGTTGCGGGTAAGCATAATAATCATTCCAATTCAATAAAGTTGTAATGTAGATAAAGTTAGATATTGCTTTGAGACTGAAAAAAATAGTTTCTGAATAGTGAGTAATGCATATAACATGGTGTAGAAGGATGTGTTCTGATTAACAAAATTTCTCACAAATTCAGTTCTATTATCTATGTAATGAAACTACCCATGACAAGAACATATCTGATAATACAGAGTTCTAAAACTATAAAATTATCTTCTATTTTTACATAAATTATCACTAATTCATCCCTATAAACACAATTCTTTACAATTATGTGTAGTTATGAAATCATCAAGTTATTCTTCAGAGGACTTTGAAAAAAATCTATAAAACTACAAAATCATGACTTGCTGTTTACTATTCCTAAAGAGAAAACAGTTGTAGAGATATATAAACTTTCCCTAAAATTTAATTAGGAAATGTTAAAAAAAAAAAAAGAAATCCAATAGAAACAACAAAATTGGTTTTAACAGATAATCAAGATCATTCTGAAGTTGAACACTGTCATCTGAATACAGGTATGAAAGCAAATGAGACTCAAAGGGCTAGAGCAGGTTATCATAATTTTGGTGCACTAGAGTAAAAAGAAAAATTCCTTCAGTAGTTCTTAGGAGATGACAGATAATCAGGTGAATTTGATAGGTTAGCTCATCTGTATTGGTGGAAAAGCGAATCTAGCTCTAACTATAGGTCCCTTACCTTTCGATCCTTGATGAATTAGATTATGTGGCCTTATGGGCACATATCTTTTGCTTTAATATTTCAGACAAAGTTAATAAAGTTCCAATCTGAGGACTTCCAAGAAGTCTACAGCCATCCTCCCTTCTACTTAGGACTTCCAGTTTTACGGCAATACCAGTTATGGGATAGATCCTTGCCTGGACACGTGTTGGTTAAAGCAGGCATCACTGCACAGCGTAATGCAATTTTACTTTCAATAAAAAGTTAATATTTTTACATTTCTAAATTTCTTTATTTCCCAATTCTGCCTACTGTTTTATTTAACAACCTAATAAAACTTGTGAGGTTTTTCCTTCGGATAGGCTTTAGGGAATAATTTCTTTGTTCCATTTCCTAAGGAAGAGCTTTATGATCCAATAAGAATTATTGCTAACCTGCATTCCTTCTTCAGGGACAGAGCATACAACCTGTTTTAATATGGAATTTAATTATCATGAACATTAATATGTGATGACCACTAAGAGAATAAATCACTGGGACAAAACCAAAACAGAGGAATACTTCATTCACCTTAAAGTGGAGTAATATGTAAACTAAAAGTGGCTACTCGTGTAAAGTTGCCGTGTCTGGATTGTTTTCCTTTAATTTTGCCTTTTCTTTTGAATCCCCTTTGGATGACGGTGAATTTTTCTTTCCCCCATCCTCTCTTGCTCTAGATTTATGTTATTACTTCCTAGACCAATCTCTCCATTCCTTTTCTTACACCTTGAAAATATGCCTTTGAGGATTCAAACTCTGGTTTGATAGAGCATTTAGGTCTCTCTTCTAAGTCATATTGAACTTAATCACGGGGTCACTTGAAGCAAGCAGCTTTGCTGTTTCTAATCTACTAACTGCACATTTTCCCTGGGATTGGATAGGACTGGCTCTATTAGGATTTCTGACACAAAAGGTCAATAATTCTTTATTTCATCCATAATTTTATGTTTTGTTGTCCTATACCTCTCAAAAGTTTCACAGTTTTTGTGGAGAAAGTGAAATATCCTATCACTAAACTAGATTGCTATTTTTTTGTCTTCTTTACGTTATCATGGAACGTATTATTCTTTTCTCCTCAATTTCAAGTTTGCCACTTGGTAACTTGTCTTTTATCTTTTGATCTCTAACATATGCATGTGTAATATTATATCTATAATTCACATTTATTTCTATGTAGTTGTATTTTTGAATTTGAAACAATATGATTTAACTAAGTGGAATTGGGTTTTAATAAAAATGGTAAGGTTGCAAACAATTTATTTACTGTGCTTTCACGTCTTTTTGATGTTTTAAAAGTAATGTCAGGCTATTCTTATATAATATTTTGAATAATTTCACAAAAATATAAATAAACCTAAGTAAAATTGATCAATGATAAATTCCTTTTTAAAGTTACATATTGGGTAATTGAAAGTATTCAATTTCCAGAATGTACCTTGAAACAAATGCAGAGATGTTTCATAATTTTAATTGGGAAAACAGCTTTTGCATTAAAAGCTAAGAAGGCAAACCCTCATGTTCTAGACCAGACTGAGACACTATTTTCTGTGACTTTGGGCAAATTGTTAGGCTTAATAGTAATTGGTGATATGTGGAAAGAGTTTTATAGCTTACAAACTCTTCCAAACGCATTAGATCCTCACAACAAACTAGTTAAGAAAGGACAAGTTGATATTTAGGATGGTAAGTAAAATATATAAATATTACAAAACATTTTATTAGCAAAACACTTAATAGAACTCAGGTCCTGTTGCTCATTCCATATGTGTTCAATTATAGAATGCTGCCTCATTCAAATCAAGTCAGTTACTCCATTTCCAAACATATAAAAATTTTATGCTATTAATAAAAAATAAGCAACTACTTCATAATGTTTTTATGTGAAAAACATAAAAGAATAAATGTAAAATCGATTTTAAAATTATAGAATAATACATAACTTCTTGTATTTTATTTTTAATGCTGCAGTTTATTTTTTTAAAAGCAATTGTCTAAATATAGCAATTAAAGACAGATATTGTCAATGTGGATTAATCAATATGACTCAACTACAGGCCATTCAGAAGCAACTTGCTTCAAATATAATGGTATAGGCAAGTTGAAAGCAAAGGAATAGAAAAAATATATCGTAAAACATTGATCAAAGAAAAACAGGAGTGGCTATATTGATACCAGATAAAGTAGTACAGAGTACATAAAATACTAGAGACTGAAATGAATATTGTAGAATGATAAACAGATAAATCCATAAAAAAGACATGCAAACCCTAAATGAATATATACCAAACAACAGAGCTGTAAAATATGCAGAGCAAAAACTGGTTGAACACAAAGAAGAAATGGACAAAACCGTAATTATCTTTGTAGACATCAACTCCCGTCTCTGAACAGTTGATAGAACAGCTAGACAAAAAATCAGCCAGGATAAGGGCTGGCCCTGTGTAGTGGTTAAGTTTGGTGCACTCCACGTTGGTGGCCCAGGTTCGTGAGTTCAGATTCTGGGCATGAACCTATACCACTTCTCAGCTATGCTGTGGCAGTGACCTACCTATAAAAGTGGAGGAAGATTGGCACAGATCTTAGCTCATGGCTAATCTTCCTCAGCAAAAACAGAAAACAAAAAACAACAAAAAATAATTAGCAAAGATATAGACTAACTCCACAACATCATCAAAAAATGAGGATCTAATTGATATGTATAGAATACTAATTGTCATTTTTAGAACATTCCAATGAACAGGAGAACATACATTTATTTGAAGTGCGTATGGGACACATACCAAGAGAGACCATAAAATAAACCTCAACAAATGCAAAAAACACAATTAAACAAAATCGTGCAAAGTGTGTTCTCCGACCACCAAGGAAACAAACAAACATTATTATAGATAACAAGAAAATATCTAAACACCTGCAAACCAAATGACACACATCTAGGTGACCTAAGGGTCAAAGAGACTGTCTCAGGGACATCAAAAAATCCCGAGTGGGCTCGCCTTGTGGCATAATGATTAAGTTCGCACGCTTCATTTTGGCAGCCTGGAGTTTGCAGTTTCAGATCCTGGGTGTGGACCTACACCACTTGTCAGGCCATGCTGTGGCAGCACCCCACAAACAAAATAGATTAAGATTGTCACAGATGTTACCTCAAGGACAGTCTTCCTCAAGCAAGAAGAGGAAGATTGGCAGCAGATGTTGGCTCAGGGCAAATCTTCCTCAAGCAGAAAGAGGAAGATTGGCAACAGATGTTAGCTCAGGGCCAACCTTCTTCACCAAAAAAACAAAACAAAAAAACCAAAATCCATTGAATTGAGTATATGAACATATAACAGAAAAATTTATGAAACATAGTAGAACAAGGGCTGATAGAGAAATTTATAACACAAAATGCCTGCATTGCGAAAGAATCAAATCAACAATTGAAGCTCCCACCTCAAGAAATTAGCAAAAGAGGAGCAAAATAAACCCAAAACAAGCAGAAGGAAGGAAATAGTAAAGATGAAAGCAGAAATCACTGAAACTGAAAACAGAAATACAATAGATAAAACAATAAAACAGAGTTATATTTTTGAAAAGATTAATAAAAACTGAGACAGAGTTATATTTTTGAAAAGATTAATAAAAACTGAGAAATCTCTGGCAAGAACAACAAGAAAAAAAGAGAGAACACAAATTTCCGTTATCAGGAATGAGAGAAGGGTATTACTACACCCCCTGTATGAATGAAAAGAATATTGGAATACTACAAACAATGCTTCACATATGAATTTGACAAATTAGACAAAATGGGGCAATTCCTTGAACACAAACTGCCGCAATTCACTCAGCAGGAAATGGATACTATGAGCGGCCCTACAACTTTTAAGTAAATTGAGTCTTTAATAAACCAATGCAAAAGAGAATTCCCGAGGCCCATGTGGTTTGGCAAGAAGTAATGAACAAATGTTTAAAGAGGAATTAACATCAATTCTACACAATCTTTTCCAGAAAATAGATGAGGAGGAAATACATCACATTCTATATTGTGATGTTAACATTACCCTGATACCAAAACCACTACAAAAACAAACAAATCCCACATTGCAATATTAAACTAAAGTAGAAATCAATAGCAAATATTTTAAAATCTCCAAATATTTGGAAGTTTAAAAACACATGCCTTAACTCTATCTCTAGTATCTCTTTATTATGGTGTATGCAAAAAATTCTAAGGAATCCTAAGAAGTTTATAGTCATTTTACTAAAAATAATAAGCACATTTTGTAATTACACAGGATATGTGGTCTATATAGAAAAATCAACTGTAGTCCATACCAGAAATAAATAATTTGAAAATGAAGTTAAAAATTCATAATAGCATCATAAAATATAAGATTCTTATGAATAAATTTAACAAAAGATGAATAAACCCCCCCCACTGAAAATTAGAAGTTCCTAATAAAATCATACATACATTTATCCTACGATTTGATAATTTCAGTCCTGTGTATTCACCAAAAAAATACAAAACAAACCAAATCCAGCACCGTTACCACCATGCACACACAAAACAAAAAGACATTCTCAAATATGTAAGGATTCAAGATCATGCCGGCAGCCCCATGACTTCCCACAAATCCTCCTTGGAGCTGTGAGCCATGAAACAAGAAATTAATTAAAATAAAATTTTGTGATAAGAAAATTGTAGAGGAACGAACAGTTGATGGCCACTCAATCCGTTTAACATAGAATTAATAGTGCAGAACTAGATATTTGTGGCGCAAAACATCATCTGAGTTTTAAAATATTTAAAAACAAAATTCACTCTAAAAGATTAACACTTTTGCCAGTTCTATTTAAATTTGAATTGTGACTACTTTATACAATATGTATTATAGAAAGTGAAAACTAAATGAACATTTTTTGGAGAAAATACGCAATCCCAATCAAATTCTCTTCCAACTCTTTATTTTCCATTATATGTTTTGAGTTATTTTCTCAGTGGTTGCTTCAGGGCTTACTATGTACATTTTAATTTATCACAATGTACTTCAGATTTACGCTAAGTTAATTGCAGTGAGATGTAGAAATCTTACTCCTATATAGCCTTGGTCCTTGTTCTCCTTTTCAGTGCTATTTGTATGTGTGTGTACATTCACATACAAAATTATGTTATATATAAAATAATATACATAATTTGTATATGTGTATATACATGAGTATAGATTCATATGTATATAATTATATATATGCATTGTATTTATATATGTTACAAATCATACAATACCTTGTTATAATTATTACTTCATACATTTTTACGTCTATTAAAGAAATTGAGAAAATAGAGGAAATCAAGTATATGTTTATAGACTCTGTTACATTTGCCTTGTTTACTATTTCTTGTTCCTTTAGTTCCAAAATACCATCTGGTGTCACTTATTTACTCCAGTTACAACTCTGTTCCCACTAACCTTCTTCGTGTTCTTTTGTCAAATATATTACATTTCTTTATGTTATAGGTCCAACAATATAACTCTACACATATGTTCATACAATTCCTGTTTAAATCAGTTTGGAGGAGAAAAGAATGCATTTATACTGTCTTTATAATTACACAATTACCTTTAAAAGTGTTCCTTGAGTTTGTGCAGATTTAAATTTCTATCTGGATATACTTACTAGAAGCCTGAAGAACTTCCTTTAGTATTTTTTGTAAGGTAGACATGATAGCGACAAATTCTCTCAGTTTTATCTGTGAGTGAATTCATTTTTGAAAGGTATTTTCCTGTATGAGCTTGTTGGTTGACAACTTTATTTTCATTTATTATTTTGACTATGTCATCTCACTGCCTTCTGGTTTCTTTTGTTTCTGATGAGAAATCAGGTTTAGTCTTTTTAAGCTTCCCTCACACATGACAAGTCATTTTTCCCATGTTATTTTCAAGATTTTATTTTTGTGTCTTTCAGCATTTTTACTATAGTATGTGTAAATCTTTTTGAATTTATCTTAATTAGAGTTCATGAGCTTGTTGGATGTGTAAGTTAATGTTTTTGATTAGCCATTGTTACTTCTGATATCTGTTTTTAATCTCTTTTTCTCTCCTCTTTCTGGTACTCCCATTGAGCATATGTTGGTGCGCTTAAAGATGTCTCAGATTTCTCTGAGGCTCTGTTTTTGTTTTTGTTTGTGACTTTTTTTGGTTTCTTTGATGAGGAAGATTGGCCTTGAACTAACGTCTGTTGCCAAACTTATTCTTTTCGCTTGAGGAAGGTTGCCCTGAGCTAACATCTGTGCCACTCTTCTTTTATTTTTTTATGTAGGATGCCGCCACATCACGGCTTTATGAGTGATTTAGGCCCGTGCCTGGGATCCAAACCACAAAGCCTGGGCTACTAAAGCAGACCACAAGAACTTAACCTCTATGCCACTGGGCCAGCCTTGGACTCTGTTTATTTTACTTCATTTTATTTTCTCTCTGGTCTTCAGATTACATACTTTCTATTGATCTGTCTCCCAATTCACTTATTTTCTTCTACCAGTTCATCTACTGTTAGCCCTTCTAATACATTTTCAAGTCAATTATTGTACTTTTCACTCCAGAATTTCCATTTGGATATATTCCAATTTTAATACATTTATAATGACTAATTTGAAACCTTTTTTGTTAAATTGCCTCCTACTGGCAATTTCTATTGCCTTTTTTTTCCTGTAATGTCATGTTGATGTTTCTTTGCATGTCTTATAATTTTGTTGTTGCTGAAAATTAGACATTTTAGGTTATATATTATAGCAACTGTGGATACTGATATCCCTCTGCTATTCTCTGGGCTTTGTGCTGTTGTTTGTTTTTTATTTGTTCTGTGGCTTAGCGGGGCTATTTTACTGAAGTCTATTTCCCCTGTAGTGTGAAGATTTTGGTGCTGCTTCTTGGAGAAAGCCAAGGTCTTGGGTGTGCTTAATACCACACTGAGATGACAATGATTTTAGCAGGATGATTTTTGACTTTCTCTTTTTCTGATCTCTCTGATAAACTGTCTGCTTTGTTTGGTATTACACCTCTGTTTCTTAAGCTCTACTACTTACTGCTCATTGCTCTATTGACAACACCCTGGACTTAAATCGCCCAGAAGTCTGATGCAATTCTGTTTTGGCAGGAGTAGTTTTTGAGGCTGGTCTTTGAGGTTTTGATTCTAGGGGGGCTCTTCTTTGCTGTCTCTTTTCCAGGTTTTCTCAGGTGAACTAGATGGCCTATGATTTAATGAGTTGCTCTTAATTAAAAGGAGCTGCTGCCTTTAAGAGGGCCCTTAGGTTGCAGTTTCCACACTGTTTCAAATAAAATCAGTCCTTTGGGAAGAGCATCAGAGCTCTCCTGCTTTGTGGACGGCTTCTCATCCTAGGCAAACTATCCAAGCGACTATTCTTGGTTCTGGGCCAGCAGTAACTTTAGCTTCTGTTCCTCTTGGTGTTCCTCTTCCTGACTTTCCAGTGCAGATAGTCACCCTATGAGCAAGCTGAGAAGAAGGCAGTTGAGGCCCCACTATTATTGGTTTGCTGTGCCTGGAGATAGAGTCTGGGGGGAAGAAGGGAGCCTGACCTCTGACTTGTACTCACCAAGAATTTAGCATCTTCATCTTTAAGTTGAAAGGGATGAGAAAAATGGCAGCCAGCCCCTCTTGGAGAGATATAGTAAGCTTTTATTGAAGCATGAGGAAAGATCAGGGTCTGTCTTCATTTTTTCAGACATTCTCACCCTGGGTGAAGCTTTTATCAAGCTAAGCTGTCGAAATAGGAAGGGGGAGAATGGAGTGGGTGGTGGCTCACATGTTAGACTCTCACTGATCATACTGGGTTTTAGTAGATTTTCTTGGAGAAATACTTATTCATTTACTATATGCCCTAAGGGAAATTTCCGGAGATTTAGAATAGTTGGGATTTCTTTTGGTTTTAATAGTTTTTCCACTTTGTTTTATTGGGGAATGGGTCCATCGAGCTGCTAATGCTGTCATCCTGGAAATAGACCTCAATTTAAATTTTTTTCTTTTCCTGAGGAAGATTGTCCCTGAGCTAACATCTGTGCCAATCTTCCTCCACTTTGTATGTGGGTTGCTGCCACAGCATGGCTGCCAACGAGTGGTATATGTTCATGCCCAGGAACTGAACCTGGGCTGCCAAAGAGGAACATGATGTACTTAACCACTGGGCCACAGGGCTGGCCTTTGAAAACATTTTTTCATTCTCCAACACATAACACAAACAAAACTCAAAACAAGAAGTCTATATTAATTTCAAAATGATCTAGGAGAGCACCATTCATTTTCAAAGGCTATGAAAGCATACTCAGTAAGAGCATCATTGACATGGTCAGCCTTCAAAACTGCACCCTCAATGAAATAGGATTGCTTCCTACCCTGAGTGCATTGTCTTTGTATTCATTAAGCAGCATTTCTACATATTTTAATGTGTATACACTCTTTTAATCCTAGTCTGCTAAACGCTTTATCTATTATTCACAACTAATTGAATCCTGCTCCACAGCGTATCATGAAACATTTCTACTTGGCACTCTGCATTGAAAACATTGTCATACAGATACATTTCTTTGGGTTTAAAAAAGAAGAATTATGCATATTGATAAATAACTTGATGGCACAGCTCTGAAGAGGCCTCAGGACATACTTGTGAGTGAAGTAGTTATCAACTGAGAAGAACTGTCTTGCCTCCAAAATGTTCATAAATAAATCAATAACTAAAGTGTAACAAATGAAAATGTAAAATAGCGTGAAAAATGGGACTTCATACATTAAGAAGTAGGAAAGGTCTGCTAAGCATGTTATAAAAACTGGAAAATATAAACAATATAAATTGGATTACATAAAAATATCTAAAAGTTGTTCAAAAATACTACTACATATAAAATTTGAATAAAATCATTTGAGAAAAAGATATATACTTCAGTCAATGGTTTAATAACCCTACTAAAGCAAAGAACTAGTGAGGATTTGAGGAATTTTAATTTAGAAATAGGTGAAAATGAAAACATACTGTTCATGGGAATATTGCTGGATTTAATAAAGCTGCAAACAATTTGGAATGTCTCCCTCAAATATGGACCTTGGGACCCATCTGTGGAGACAAAGTGGTCTCAGACCGGATGCTTATTTAGCCAGCTCTTGAAAGATTATAGCTTTCCTTACCCCCACTGCTATCTCATATAGTACATGTGCCCTTTTCACTACACTAACACCCCATCCTCAAGCATAATCCATTTCTCATGGCTAGTACCCTACAAATATGTAGCATTCATGGGACACACATCCAGGTCTCAAGGAGTTCACTTAGATACCTATCCTCACTTTGTCAACAACATAAACAAAAATGAAATATAAAATAGAGAATCAAAAGGAATAAGGCCACACTTAGTTGGGAAAAGAAAATCAGGAAGAAAATTTTCATGGGTAAAATGTCATTTATAATAAACTTTAAAGAATGGATAGGATTGTTTCTCCTTGCAGTTCTATCAGTTTTTGCCTCAAGTATTTTGATGTTCTCTTGTTAGGCACATACACATTTAGGATGTTATGTCTTCTTGGAGAATTGACCACTTCATCCTTTTCTAAGCCCCTCTTTATCCCTGATAACTTACCTTGCTCTGAAGTATGCTCTGTCTCAATTTAAGCTAGTTACTTCCATTTTCTTTTGATTACTTTTAGCATGGTATATATTTCTACGTCTCTTCTTAATTTATGTGTGTCCTTATATTTAAAGTGAGTTTCTTGTAGACAACATATAGTTGGGTTTTGTTTTTTGATCCAGGCTGACAATCTCTTTTAGATGGTACATTTAGAACACTGACATTTAAAGTGATTATTGATATAGTTGCATTAATATCTTCCTTTCAGAGTTCATTCAGGTCGCTGAATTAAAAATACCATATGCTAAGTCACTTAAACAACAAACATTTATTCCTCACATTTCTGAAGGCTGGGAAGTCCAAGATCTAGTGCCAGAGATTCAGTGTCTGGTGATATCTTCCTTCCTGGTTCGTAGATGGCTGTCTTCTCATTGTATCTTCACAAGTTGGAATGGGCTCAGAAGCTCTCTGGGCTCCCTTTCTATAAGGGCATTAATCTCCTCCTAATGACTTAATCACCTCCCAATGGCCCCGTTTCCATATATCATCGCATTGGGGATTAAGTTTCAACATATGAATGTCCAAGGGACCCAAACATTCAGTCTATAGTTCTACCGTATTTAGTATTGATTTCTATTCGTTGCATCTGTTCAGTGTTCCTATTTTTGTCTTTCACTCCTTTCTGTTTTTGTGGCTTTAATTGAGCATTTCATATGATCCCATTTTCTCTCCTTTCTTAGAATTTTAGTTATACAGTTTTTGACTTTTTTAGTGGTGGTCCTGGAATTTGCAATATACATTTACAACTTATCCAAGGCCACTTTGAAATAACACTATACTGCTTCACAGGTATTGCAAGTACTTTTAATAACACAATAATCCTAATTCCTTCCTCCTATATCTGTATCATTGCTGTTGTTCATTATATGTGTACACAAGCATAAATAAGCAACATATATATTTATATTCAAATACATTGTTATTATTATTTTGAACAAACGCTTATCTGTTAGATCAATTTAGAAGAAGAAAAGTTAATTTTATCTTTGCTTATTCCTTCTCTAATGTTTATCCTTTTTTAATCCAAATTTGAGTTTCTGATTGGTATCATTTTCCTTCTGTATTAGTCTGCTCAATCTACCATAACAAAATATCACGTATTGCACAGCTTAAACAATAGAAATTTATTTTCTCACTGTTTTGGAGACCAGAAAGTCCAAGATTAAAGTTCTGGCAGGGTTCAGTTTCTCATGAGGACTCTTACTGGCTTGCAGATGGCTGCTTTGTCCTCACAAGGTCTTTCCTCTCAGTGCACATGGAGAGAGAGAGAGAGAGAGGAAGCGAGAGAGAGAGAACTCTTCCCTCTTCTTCTCCTTATAAAACCAAGAGTATTATTGGATTAGGGCCCCATCTTTAAGATCTTATTTTAACCTTCATTACCTCCTAAACACTGTGTCCAGATACAGTCACTGTGAGGGTTAGGGCTTCCCCATATGAATTTGAGGGGGCCACAGTCTAGTCTGTAGCATTCTACTCCTGATCCTTCCAAATTCATATTCTTGTCTTATACAAAACACATTCATTTCCTTCCAACAGTCACAAAAGTCTTAACTCCTTCCAGTATGAACGCTAAAGTCTAAAGTGCAAAATGTCTATAAATATTATCTAAACCAGGTATTGGTGAGATTTGAGGTATAAATCCTCCTGAGGCAAAATTCTTCTCCAGCTGTAAACCTATGAAAGCCAACAAGTTATGTGCTTCCAAAATAAAACAGTGGGACAGACGAAAGATAGACATTCCTATTCCAAAAGAGGGAAATTAAAAGGGAGGAAGGGATGGTGGGTCAGTCCCATGCGAGCCCAAAACAAGCAAAGTGAGTTCAATTGGATCTTAAAGCTGGCAAATAAACCTCTTTGATGAGATGCTCTGCAGGCCCAATGGGATCATCAGGGACACGAACTCCCAGCAGAGCTGTGAGGGAATCACTGCAGTGGTTCTCAGCAGCCCAACCCTCAAGGCTTCTGGCAGTGGCAGCCTGGCTTGCTGAAATGGAGTTGGTGGCCCCACTCTTTGAAATTAAAGAGGCAGCCCTGATGATTTCTGAATCGCCTTTGGTGCTGTTTGTCCCTTTTCTTGAAGAATAGTGCACCATTGCAGCCAAATAGCTCTATTGTCCAGGGCATTAGGCCCCGTTGTCTGCAGAGACATATGCCAAGACCCGCAGGGGATGCCTGAAACTGGGCTTAGTACTGAACCCTATACAGACCATGTTTTTTCTTAAACATACATACCTATGATAAAATTTAATTTATAAATTAAGCACAGTAAGAGACTAATAACAATAAGTAATAATAAAATAGAACAATTATAGCAAAATACTGTAATAAAGTTTACCATAGATCTTAGCAACCTCAGCACACGATTGTTTTTTACTTATTAAGCCGAGAACTTTCACCTTTTCACTTAACAATATGGTGGCAGTTGATCTGATAACCGGGGTGACTACTAAGTGACTAACTGGCAGGTAGCATGCACCGCGTGGACACACTGGACAAAAGGATGATTCACGTCCCGGGCAGAACAGAGATGGATGGTGAGAGATTTTATCATACTGCTTAGAATGACCCACAATTTAAAACTTACGAATTGTTTATTAGTGGAATTTTCCACTTAATATTTTTAGACCAAGGTTTGCCTGCACATAACTGAAACCACAGAAAGCAAAACCTCTGATAAGATGAAACCCCTGTGTTGTAGAATTCTGGAAGTATGGAAACCTTCTTTTATTTTATCCCATCTCTGTTCCCTTTGATCCAAACTGGCAGTGTCTCGGCTACCATAATCCCATCTTTATTGTGGACTTCTACTGTGATGGCTGATTACGTCTGTAATTTATACCCATACTAATCTCCTTTTTTGTCTCCTTATCAAATAGTTGTTCAGTCACAATCTTAATGTTCTCTTCAGAAAAAGCTTCCTCATTTTTTGCCACATGGATATGCTAAGAATTTTCCCAGTCTTTGAGTTCTGGTTCCTTTTTTCCTTAAGAATTCCTTCAATTTATCTCTCTCCTCTCACATTTTACTATAAGCAGAAAAGAGAAGCAAGCCCACACCTTCAATGCTTTGCTTAGAAATCTCCTCAGTTATCTATCCAGTTTCACAACTTTTAAGTTCCCCTTCCACAACACATTACACACAATTCAGCCACGCCTCTCGTCACTTTATAATAATGATCATCTTTCCTTCAGTTTCCAGTAACACGTTCTTCATTACCGTTTGAGACTTGATAAGATTCACCTTTCACTATTTATATTTCTACCAACATTTTGTTCTTGATGATATATGTATTCTTTAAGATGATAGAGTCTTGCTCTATAGCTCTCCTCATTTCTTTTTTAGCCTTAAACAGAATGGCCTTTAATGTCCATGTTTCCATCAACAGTCCCGTCACAGCAATCTAGACGTTTTTTAGCATTCATTTCAAACTCCTCCAGCCTCTCCTCATTACTCAATTCCAAAGCCATTTCCATATCTTTAAGTATTTGTTACGGCCACGTCTTGGTACCAAATTCCGTATTAGTCAACTCAGACTACCATTACTAAATACCACAAGCTCGAGGACTTAAACAAGAGAAATTTATTTTCTCTCAGTTCTGGAGACCAGAGAGTCTGAGATTAAGGTTTCTGGTGAGAACTCTCTTCCTGGCTTGCAGACGACTACTTTTTCCTAACATGACCTTTGTTTCAGGCTCACACACAGGACAGAGAGAGATCTCTCGCTTTCCTTTTTTTTTTAAAGATTTCATTTTATTTTATTTACTTTATTTTTTTTTCCTTTTTCTCCCCAAAGCCCCCCGGTACACAGTTGTATATTCTTAGTTGTGGGTCCTTCTAGTTGTGGCATGTGGGACGCCACCTCAGCGTGGTCTGATGAGCAGTGCCATGTCCGCACCCAGGATTGGAACTGATGAAACACTGGGCCGCCTGCAGCGGAGTCTGCGAACTTAACCACTGGCCACGGGGCCAGCCCCATCTCGCTTTCTTTTTTTATAAGGCTTACAGTCTTAAGGGCCCTACCCTTAGGACTTTAATCTTAATTACCTCCTAAACCCTATCTTCAAATTTAGGGCTAAGTCTTCAATGCATTGATTTTAGAAGGACACAATTCAACCCATAGCTCATTCTTTCTCAAGAACTTCTTTTAACATTTCTTGCAATGCAGGTCTACTGGCAACAAATACTCCCAATATTTGTTTGTCTGAGGTCTTTACTTTTGAAGGATAATTTTGTATGGTACAGAATTCTAGGTTGGTGGTTTTTTTCTTGCAACACTTTATTTCCCTCCACTCTCTTCTTGCTTACATGATTTCTAAGGAGAAGTTAGATGTAATTTTTATCTTTGTTTCTCTATAGGTAAGGTGCTTTTTTCCTCTGGCTTCTTTAAAGATTTTTTCTTTATATTTGATTTTCTGCAGTTGGAATATGATATGCCTAGGTGTATTTTTTTTGGTATTTTTCTACTTAGTGTTGTCTGAGCATCCTGGATCTGTGGTTTAGTGTCTGACGTTAATTTGGGGAAATTATCAGTTATCATTTCTTCAAATATTTCTTCTATTCATTTCTTTCTTCTCTTTCTCATACTCCCATTACACATATAATTACACCTTTTGTAGTTGTCCCACAGTTCTCAGATATTCCTTTTCTGTTTTTATCAGTCTTTTTCTCTTTGCCTTTCCATTTTGAAAATTGCCGCTGAGACACGCTCTAGCTCGGAGATTGTTTCCTTAATCATGTCCAGTCTACTTATGAGCCCATCAAAGACATTCTTCATTTTTGTCACAGCATTTTTGATCTCTAGCATATCCTTATGATTTTTTTCTGAGAATTTCCATAACTCTGCTTGCATTGTCCATCTGTTCATTACTGTCCTTAGCATATTAATCATAGTTGTCTTAAATTCCCAGTCTGATAATTCCAACATTCCTGCCATGTCTAAGTCTGACTCTGATACTTACTCTGTCTCTTCAAGCTGTTTTTTGCTTTTTATTATGCTTGTAAATTTCCTCGAGAGCCAGACATGATGTATTGGATAAAAGGAACTATAGTCAACAGGCCTTTAGTAATGTGGTGGTGAGGTGTGGAGAGAGGAGGAGCAGTTTGCCATGCTATGATAAGGTTGCCGTCTTTTGGTGAGCCTAAGCCTCTGACTTTGAACTTTACAAATGCTACTCTGTCCCTCTTCTCTCCACTGAGGTGG
Organism: Equus quagga; assembly: GCF_021613505.1. Taxonomy (NCBI): domain Eukaryota; kingdom Metazoa; phylum Chordata; class Mammalia; order Perissodactyla; family Equidae; genus Equus; species Equus quagga. The sequence goes on from NC_060269.1 coordinate 23,473,608, forward strand.
GGCGGGATGACTAGTGTTGGCAGGAGTTGGGTATTTGCCTTCTCCCAGGTCAGTTAAGTTCTGATGAAACCCCAATAGTTTAGGGTCCAGTAAAATAGTTTCTTTCAAGGGCAGGCCTTAGTAAAAGAACAGAACGGTCTGATGTATTTTAAAATGGTTCCTTTTTCCCTCCCCCTACAGGAAGCATGAGAGGATTTTTCTTTGATAGTCACTGTGAGAACTGGGTTGGGCTTCTGGAGGCGAGACTCATAAAAGTATGGGAGGTTCCCCTATGACTGGTCTGCCCTGATGTTTTCAACTCTCAGAGTTGTCTTCACTGAGCCTCCAGCAATTTGTCGATTACAGTTCAGCTTTCCTAACTCGGTGTTGGCTCCTGGGGAGGTTTCTGTTCAGGTAATTTGTGATTCTCTGTATCACCTCTCTGTCTCTCCAAATCTGGAGAAGAAGATTGCCCTGTGATGTCACTTCTCTGATGGATCTAAGAAGAGCTGTTGGTTTTTTAGTTTGTTCATCTTTTTACTTATTGATAAGGCAGAGTGATGACTTCCAAGCCTCGTACATGCCAGATTGGAAACTGGAAGTCTGGATACATTTTCAATTAGTGCCAATGGCATATTACTATTAGTAAGGGGATAGGTATATAACAATAACTGAAAACACATTTGTAGGGCTTAGTATGTGAAAGGTTCTTCTAAGCATTTTCTGTTCCCCAACACCCCTATAAGGCACTGACTTAGCAAATACACAGCAAAGAAAAGCATGAGAAAAATAATAAAGCCATGCATACTTTTCTCCAAAAATGCAGGGTGCATGAAAGACAGTATTTAGACTTAAAGCAGGAACCAAAGTTGGAGATAATATTTTAAGTGTCTTGAAAGTATTTAACTGAGAATAGGAAAAGACTAATATTTTTGAGCAGGTAATTTTATTTTAGAAAAAAGTTGTCTGACATTACTATCTAAGATATAACAATCTCAACGCCTCTTATGTGCATTACTGCCTATATGATTCGAATACAAAATAACAGACAGCAGAACTGGGAGTTACTCTGCCACTGTTACTGCTACCATTAATTGCTGCTCCACACATACTGTTACTATTGCTGTCACTACTACTGCTAGTGATAATAATGTCAAACAATATTTATAAGTGTTTCCTCTGTGCCAGTCATTGTCCTAGGACCTTAGACGTGCTAGCTTATTTTATTCTGCAATGACCTTTGGAGAAAATATATATGCGTATTTGAGGAACCAGAGGCATGTAGAGGGTACATAACTTGCCCAAAGTCACTCAGGAGATAAGCAGTAGAGCTGAAACTAAGAGGGAATGACTATGCATAATTACTTTTTAAAAAGAAACCATCCCTCTGCTGAGTTGAATCTCAATGAGGATAAAGAGAGATTTTTCTGGTTGGTCACAGTATCCAGAGCGTCAAAGCGTCTGGCGGTTCTCCTGTGCTCAGTACATACTGAGCTCGAGAGTGAATAAATTAATAAACTCTGCCTCACACGTGCTTGTACCTAACTCTTTGTCCATTTTTACTTATTTCCTCAAGATAAGTCCCTATAGAAAAAAGTTCAGGCATTTCCTGTCTTACTATCAATATATCAGAATGTAGAACCAATTTACATTGCCATAAGAAGCATTTAAGAATGTCTCTTTACCGAATGGATCACAGTGGTTCTTATGTATTTATCAAATTTTGCCATTTTGAAAGGCAGGGTGTGTAATTTAATATTAGTTACTAAATGTTTTATTAATAATGAAGATATTTCATTTTTTAAAAATTTCTATTGGCCTTGTATATTTATTTTTCTGTGAAATACCTGCTCATATTTTTTTCATTTTATAAAAGATAATCTAAATGATTAAAGAAATTAACCCCATATTCTTACAATACTTGTGATTTGCCATTTCTTTCTTAAACATATCAGTAGTATTTTCAGTTACATGTGTTAATTCAAACCAGTCTTATTAAAATTAGCTTTTTTTCTCAGTCTAATAATCGTGAAAAAGGCTAAAATGCTTGTGCACATTTTATAAAACTTATTATTGGTTTTCTTCTGGCCTGTACAAATAAGAAGAATTCTAGATATTAATTAGAGATAATCATAACGAACCCAGTGAAGCATTGTTACAATATAAAGAAACACTGAAGGAATAAGAAAGAACATCATAATTCTGTTTAATCCATATAAAGAGAAAGCTTTGGTAGTACTAAACAAACAAACAACAAATGAATGAAGATTCACAGCGCTGGGGAAAAAAATAGACTAGGATCTCCTAACAAAGTGTCTCAATATTCTTGCCATTATTAGGTTTTTTCTTACACAGAAGTTTTGAATAAAATGCCTTAACGAGGTATCTCTGCCAATAAAATTGACAAGATAGTTGCAAAGATGTTTTGAAATCCATTGCAAAAGCAATTTATATTCAGTTTACACTCACATACAGTTAAATAACATTGGGATTTAGCGTCTAAGTAATCTTAGAAGGAATGTCACCAGCATTGATTTAGTCAGTACAGTAAAAGTGTACTCTTTCAGATTTTTTTCTCAAGTGTAGCACATGTTTCACATTACAGTAGGAACGAAAAAAATTCCATACCTCTTCTACAGACTTCCTTCAGCATTGTATGTGAATTTGTTAAAAAAGAAAAAGATCCCAATGTAATGTTATACAATTAGTCCACTAATTTCCTCGAATGTATATACACTGTCAGTATTTACAAAACTCATGCTTTGAGCTAGAACAACAGGATTCCAGGACCTCTCACTGCTATAAGCAACACTTTGTTTTTCTTCTTTGAATATTTCTATTTTCGTGGAAAAACCTTAAAACATTTCATCCATATTTGTTTTCAATTACATTCTAGAAATACAGCAAATCGTGTCTTCTTGTAATGGCTCCCACCCTATAGCAGAGAATACAATCGAAGCTGTACCTGATAGGTAAGTAGCGGTCATTCAGTTTTTACCGTTAACAGGAAATCGTGCATTGACCCATCTCAACTAGAAGTTAATTGAGCTAACGGAAGATACTGTAGGAAGGGGGAGTGAAAGGTCATGGGGAACTTGAATGCAGAGCACCTACTTTATATAGAAATAAAATCTATAGTACATTTTAGCCTGTGATATGTAGTAATTTAAGGAACTTGAATAAAAGGGATGATAGAAATGCATACAAATGCATACATTAAACATTATGTTTTAATATTCTTTCTACGTATATTTATAACTTTTGTATCAGTCAGGATTCTCCAGAAAAATAGAACCAATAAGGATATACGTACAAGTATTGATATATTTTATTTAAAACACATTATTTTAAGGATTGGCTTGCCTGATTGCAGGGGCTGGCAAGTCTGAAATTCTTAAGACAGGTCAGGAGGATGGAAATTCAGGCAAGAGTTTATGTTGTAGTCTTGGGGTGTAATGTGTAGAGTGGGCAGGCAGGTTGGAAATCCGGGCAAGTTTTCTTTTTTTTTTAATTTAATTTTTCTATTAAAGATTGGAACCTGAGCTAAAAACTGTTGCCAATCTTTTTTTTTTTTTTTTGCTTTTTCTCCCCAAATCCCCCCAGTATATAGTTGCATATTTTAGTTGTGGGTCCTTCTAGTTGTGGTACGGGGAATGCTGCCTCAACGTGGCCTAATGAGCAGTGCCATGTCCATGCCCAGGATCTGAACCAGAAAACCCTGGGCCACCATAGCAGAGCATGCGAACTTAACTACTCGGCCATGGGGCCTGGCCCCGGGCAGGTTTTCTGTTACAGTTTTAAGGCAATATTCCTTCTTCTCAGAGCAGGTTCAGTTCCTTGTTTCCGTCTTCAGCTGATTGGCTGTGGCCCACCCACATTATCAAGAATAATCTCCTTTACTTCAAGTGAACTGGTAGTAGATGTTAATTCCATCTATAAAATACCTCCACACAAAATCTAGTGTTTGACTGAGCAACTGGGCACCATAACTTAGCCAAGCTGACATAAAATTTATCCATCACAACTTCAATATGTGATCATTCACATCAAGATTTATACAAAGCAGCAATTATGTATTGAGTATATCTTCTTAAGCATCATACATTTTATTTTATTATTTATTTATTAATTTTTTAAGATTCAATTTTTCATTTTTCTCCCAAAGCCCCCCTTTACAAAGTTGTGCATTATAAGTTATGGGTCCCTCTAGTTGTGATATATTTTAAATATGTTTGAGTATTTTGAAAGTATATAAGGCAAATAAAAACAAGAAGAGTCTGAACTATCCAATAATTGGAAAATAATGAGTTAAAAGGAGATAAAATTTCAATAAATTAAGGGTTCAGAGTGGAGGTGTAAAGAACATTTTTATATCAAATTGTCTTTTTCTCAGATACCAAAATGGACTTTTAGTTGAGAAGCCATATAACTATTTGGAAAACTTGAAGATAAATCAATAAAGAAGAGATAATGAAAGCTTAACAGTTACGGTAATTAACACAACTGAAAGGAACCAATACAGTGAAGGATATAAAACTTTTCCATGGATAACATGCTTAAAATCCAAATAAACAATGACCTGAGTTTGCAAATAAGAAGTATAAAAAGAGAAAATCAGGGGCTGGCCCCGTGGCCGAGTGGTTAAGTTTGCGCGCTCCGCTGCAAGCGGCCCAGTGTTGCGTTGGTTCCAATCCTGGGCGCGGACATGGCACTGCTCGTCAAATCACGCTGAGGTAGCGTCCCACATGCCACACCTAGAAGGACCCACAGAGAAGAATATACAACTATGTACCGGGGGTCTTTGGGGAGAAAAAGGAAAAAAATAAAATCTTTAAAAAAAAAAAGGGAAAATCATTTGTTGAGAAGTGAGTGAAAGTAATATATTTTTAGTTTGAACAAATGGACTGACCTAAGTAATTAATATTAACTTTACTCTTTTATATATAGTTTTTTACTATCATAACTTACATTCTCATGCTAAATTCTCAGGTGACCTGGTTTCATTTAAAAAGTTTTCAAATGGTTCTCCACCTAAACCGCATTTTAAGTGGAATTATGAGAATCCAACGATATTTTACACAATTTAGGGGTTATCTTGCACACTTCCCTGCGGAAAAACTGTGTGCTGGCAAAACAATAATAGTTTCAATAGAAACAGCAGATTCCACTTACTTTTCAAGAACAAATTGAATACATTTATGAGAAAACCTTTAAAAACCTGCCAAATATGAGTTATCAAATACCTATAGCTATGAGACAATGTTTACGATTATTTTCCTTGTGTGAGAGAGCGCTTTCCCGGTATATTCTGTGCTGCATCCTAGTCAAACCAGCAGAACAGCACTCCTTTTCCTGTTTCTCTTGTTGGACAGGAACAGTTTGAACTGATACCGAGATTGCTTAAGGGACAGGAAGGCATTTCAAGTGGCATTAAAACTTGATTATCTTTCTAAAGAACTTAAAAGTATGCTTTATGAATTATTTAAATGTGATTTCGGTTTTAAATTAGATGTTGTGATTACTATAATATTTTCATGAGTGACCATAAAAATTATATCAAAATAAATTAAAAGTGGATAAACATAAACTACACTGTGTGTTTAGAAGCTAAGCCTTGGGGTTTTTGTTTTCAGTGTTGCTGTACTTGTTTCTGTATTGTCAGCTTTGTCCTGAGCTTCCATTTAAATGAGAATTAAAATGAATAGACCTTTTATCCTTCTCCTTGGTGTCAAGATCTTAAACATGTTACTTTTTCTCGACAATTCTGAATTTGCTCCAAAAGAGAGAAGATGGCTACAATAACATGTGAGCGCTTACATTTGTCTGGACGCAACCAGATAAAACATACAATAAGGAAACTAGGCAGTGGCTATGTTTATTCACTCAACCATGTTTTTAAACTTTTACTACTGGCTGCTTTGCTTAATGAGTATGTGAATATTTGAATTTACTCTATTTTAAATGTTTGAAATATATCCTTCTTTGTAGTTCTTTATAAACGGTTACATGCATTTATTTGATTTCAATAATGAAACAATGATACATATATTGACTTATACATTGGCATTTTTTTCCAACAAAATTTTTATTATTGATATAGCTTGACATCTTCAAACCAAACATCATTTAAATTCAAATGCAAACTGTACCTTCTATTTTCATTTTAAGCTAATTCTTGAAATGAAATTAACTATTCCCAGAGAGCAATAAAATAAACATTTAAATAATGTGCAAACGTTTTAAGAAGCTTAATTTTTTGGTTATAATATTAATCACAATCCGTTTTTTAGTTACTAGCAATAATGTGTTGCACTGAATTACATTAAATGGAATTAAAAGCAAAATTTCTAGTGAATCAACTTAGTTTAATTATATTTTTATACTTTCATTCTTCATCCCAAATTATTCAGAAGTGGATAGAAGATCATGCAGATAAGATCTTCAAATTATGATACACACACTCCTGGGGGGTGGGAGAATTTCAGAGCAGTACATTGGCACCCAGTTTCATGGGAATAAACTTCCAGGTCCTTAACTTCAACACGAACTTTTTCCTAAAACTGTCTTTCCTGAGCCTGCGCCTTTAGATAGGTTCATTATGTACCTCCTCCCATTGCTCCTATTCCATCCCACCCCACCCGTACCTTTTCCATCTTTGTAAGGAAGGCATATCTCTTATTGGGAGGTTTCCGTGGTGCATATGTGCTGCAAAAATGAAGGGTGTTAAACAAAGAACAATTTAAAATATTTATAGCTGCGGAGCTTCCATACCATACAAAGATATGTCTTTCGCCCATTTTTTTTTTTAAAGATTGGCACCTAAGCTAACAACTGTTGCCAATCTTCTTTTTTTTCTTTGGTTTTTTTTCTTCTGCTGCTTCCCAAAGCTCCCCAGTACATAGTTGTATATTCTAGTTGTGAGTGCCTCTGGTTGTGCTATGTGGGACGCCGCCTCAACATGGCCTGATGAGTGGTGCCATGTCCATGCCCGGGATCCAAACAGGGGAAACCTGGGGCCACTGAAGTGGAGTGCACAAACTTAACCACTCGGTCACAGGGCCCGCCCCTCCCTTTTAAGGGTACCAATATTAAGGGCAATAAGACAGCACAACTTTTCCTTGCAGGGGTATTATATTGCAAAATGTGATGAGAATGATGACAGCTTTTTTAATGACCTCATCTCTTCTGATCATCTGCCTGAAGAAAGTCCCATAAGAGAAGGTAAAGGGAACAGAGGTGAGAAATACTGAGGGCCGTGACTCCTTATTACAGCCAGGCAACAAACTCATGGCAAGGTCTGAGCCTTGTCTATCTATTCTAGAATTAGCAATCAGGAACCAGATAGTTGTCTCGGAAAAACACATTAGCAGGTTTTCCTGCATTGCGAAACAAAGGCAGACTTTTTGGCTGGAAACTCAGTCTGATTTGGTTGATTCATTTGACATTGAATTCTGGCTTTGGCAATTAGGTTACATGGCACACATTTTCTTCAAAATTGCATCAGTTAAGTCTCACTTCTAAACTTCTGGGGAAAACATCTTTAAATATATTGGCAAAGGTGTTTTGAAATTAAAAATATTTTAATTTACTCAGTCTTAGAACATCAGATGCTTTAATGTTACAAAGAAACTTTCTTAAACAGGTGCACATATATAAATGGACCTTCTGAGATGGATTCACACGTAATTTTAAAACTTAAAATTAATAAGAAATATGTTGTTTCTATTGCCTTGGTTTTTACATATTTAGTGTATCTTTTGAACCAATATCTTGTGAAATTTCAACCAGCTGGGCGTCTTAATGGGTACTTGTGTGCTTGCAGCCCTGAGATGAGATTGTAAGAGTCTAAAGATTGTAAGACCAAAATATTGTCCTGGATATTACAGTAAATTAAAATTTAATAAAAATATCAAGTTGAATTTATAAGAAATTGATTCAAAAATCGTTTCTAGGGGCTGGCCCCATGGCTGAGTGGTTAAGTTCGCACGCTCCACTGCAGGCGGCCCAGTGTTTCATTGGTTCAAATCCTGGGGGCGGACACGGCACTGCTCATCAAACCATGCTGAGGCAGTGTCCCACATGCCACAACTAGAAGGACCCACAATGAAGAATATACAACTATGTACCGAGGGGCTTTGGGTAGAAAAAGGAAAAAAAAATAAAATCTTTAAAAAAAATAATTTCTATAATTCCATTTATCTCTACAAATATTTGATAGCTGAGTAAAAACGAAAGAGTGGTGCATAATTGTTTTCTAAGAACATCTTTCGTTTATAGATCTTTTGGGTGATAATAGTCACCACAATTGTATTTTCTTTCTGAAATAAAATACTTGTAAAAAGGCTTGACTTGGCCTCATACACTGTTGGTGGGAATGCAAACTGGTACAGCCACTATGGAAAACAGTATGGAGATTTCTCAAAAAGTTAAAAATAGAAATACCCTATGACCCAGCCATCCCATTACTGGGTATCTATCCTAAGAACCTGAAATCAGAAATCCCAAGAGTCCCTTGCACCCCTATGTTCATCACAGCATTATTTACAATAGCCAAGACGTGGAACCAACCTACATGCCCAGAAACTGATGATTGGATAAAGAAGATATGGTATATATACACAATGGAATACTACTCAGCCATAAAAAAAGACAAAATTGGCCCATTCGCAGCAACGTGAATGGACCTCGAGGGTATTATGTTAAGCGAAATAAGCCAGTCAGAGAAAGACGAACTCTATATGACTCCACTCATAGGTGGAAGTTAACATATTGACAAGGAGATCTGATTGGTGGTTACCACAGAAAAGGGGGGAGGGCACAAAGGGGGAAGTGGTGTACCCACAACATGACTAACAGTAACGTACAACTGGAATCTCACAAGGTTGTAATCTATCATAACATTAATAAAAAATTTAAAAAAAAAGGCTTGACTTTGTCAAAATTTTAAAGTAATGTAAGAGAAGTAGAAAAAAAACAATAAAACCTCAATACACAAAAGTTTCTACAATTTAAAAAACCCTCCCATTTATAAGTAATATTTACATATAATATCTCATTTTATACTTCAAATTCTGAGTTAATACTATTGTCATTCATTTTACAAGAACTCTAATTTTAACAGCAACGGCATTTCCTTCCACTCACAAACCCTGCCCACTCTATGCTTATCCTAATCTGCTTCGTATTTCAACTAGTAGTTCTACTAATCTGATTATATGTATATGTATCCCACAGTCATGTAAACGTATTCTCCTTACTTCATGTGAGAAATGTTTTGGAGATATATCGTTTTCTTTAGAGGCCCTGTATCTAGAATGTGAAAAACCATAAACTATAAACTATAACTATGGTTTGAGAGCAAACCATAAACTAGCCCTCAATATTGCAGACCACCCAAATGAGACATGGATAGAACCTAGCATCCTTCTTAAACAAAACAATCATTCCATCCTCTCTGATTTGTGCGGCCCCACCCACACCTCCATGTTAGGAACCCCAGAGAATGATGGGAGGCAGCAGACAGTAGTGGTTAAGAGTATGGAATTGTGAAATCACAGGGCCTGGATATTCATCCTGGCATTTTAGTGCACTACCTGTATGGTCTTGAGCATAGTGTTAATTATTCTAAGCTCCCATCTCCCAGCTAGGGATTGCAATAGTATTTGTAATAGCATTCTTTTGAGAGTTAAATGATAATTTGTTGAAAGCACTTAGCTTAGGGATAGGAATACAGTAAGCACACCCAAAATGGGGGCTATTGACTGGTTATCAACTGAGAGATTTTAGATTCATTTTTCTTACTGATTTCAGTTTTTGAGATATTTTATTATTAATTAGTATTCTGTCTCAAATAATTAAATGGCAGGTCATTCTATTTATGTCTTGTTCACAGCAAAAATAGAAAAGAGCTCTCTTAAGGGAAGTGGTTGAATCTTTTGGCTTGTTTTGGGTATTATCTACAGACATTATCTATGACTTTTTTATTGGTGTTATATGTATAGCCAATTATCATGGCTAATCAAGAAATACCTGAACTAACAATTTTGCTAAATCATCATTATTTTTAAATTAGTGTATAAGACAAAAAATTTGAAACGTTTGTTAGGACTGAAATGTTTCCTTTAAGCCTCTAATTAGAAATGCACATGTTTTACAGCTGCTGTTTATCAAGTCAGACGTCACACCTGTCTACCATATATTTTAAATCCCATTTTTTGTAGATTGATGTTTGCTATAAATGCAGCCATCTCTTAGTATAAAGCTTTCCAGTTAGTGTTTTATGCTTCTTAAAACCTACATTATATGCTACATGGCTCATTTGGCAAGAGTTGCATTTTGCATTCTTGGAATGATGCTCTATGCTATATAGATAAATTTATTTTTGGAGAAAATAAATGCATTTTGTTATGCAATATTTTGTTTGTGAAATTTAATTTTTTTTTTTTTGAGGAAGATTAGCTTTGAGCTAACATCTGCTACCAATCCTCCCTTTCTTGCTGAGGAAGACTGGCCCTGAGCTAACATCCATGCTGACCTTCCCCTACTTTATGTATGGGTAGCCTACCACAGCATGGCTTGCCAAGCGGTGCCATGTCCACACCTGGGATCCGAACCTACGAACCCCAGGCTGCAGAGGCGGAACATGGGAACTTAACTGCTGTGCCACCGGGCTGGCCCCTTGTTTGTGAAATTTTAAAGTATTGTTTAGTAGGGAACAGAGGTACATATATCTGCCCAAGACTGAACCTGGGATATCTACTTTTTTTTGAGGAAGATTAGCCCAAAGCTAACATCTGCCTCCAATCCTCCTCTTTTTACTGAGGAAGACTCACCCTGAGCTAACATCCATGTTCATCTTCCTCTGCTTTATATGTGGGATGCCTGCCACAGCATGGCTTGATGAGCAGTGTGCAGGTCCGCACCCAGGATCTGAACCAGCAAACCCTGGGCCGAGGAAGCAGAACATACGAACTTAACCACTGTGCCACCAGGCTGACCCCATAGATATCTAGTTTTTAAGATGTGTGTTTGAATTGACAGTAAAATAATTCTATTCCAAAAAAGTCATTGGGAATAGAGTTTAAATATTTAAGTCTTTACTTACTACTTTAATGCTTACTCTCCAAAGAAAAACATAACACTTATCTAAATAGTAGATAGGATAATTATTTTATATAGAATAAAACATTATAAATTTCATAAATCTGGATTACAAAAATGATAAATCCAAAAGGCATTCATTCATGACCATTTGAATCTTCCTTAAGTCCAGTTCCTTTTGTCAAAAAATAAATAAAAAAATAAGATCCTGCTAGGCTACATGACAATCTCTATGGTAATGCCATATTCTGTAGGATTTTAGGATTTTAGACTATTAAAAACTCACACACACTCTGCTTGTTCTTCCTATTACATCCATAATCACTCCCTTCCCATGCCTCCTGTAACACTTTGGCTCATATAGTAAAATTATTTATTCTTATGCTTTCTATCTATTAAAGAGTATTATAAGTAAGGTCACCATAAAATTGGTTATTCAAATCAAGAAATTTTGAGAGGGAAATGGGGAGCTAAAAATAATTTAAAGGACATAATTTCTGTGATCTTAATTTACTGAGCAAAAATGGTTTTATAGTTTTGGTGAACATATGAAATTATTCTGTTAAAAAATCGCTTTCAAAATTAAAATTCTTTCTAAAGGGGCCAGCCCAGTGGGTAGTGGTTAAAGTCACATTCTCTGTTTCAGCAGCCTGGGGCTCACAGTTTAGTTCACAGTTTTGGATCCCAGGCACAGACCTATACACCACCCATCAAGCCATGCTGTGGTGGCATCCCACATACAAAAAACAGAGGAAGATTGGCATGGATGTTAGCTCAGGGACAATCTTCCTGACCAAAAAAAAAAAACTCTAAAATTAAAAATAAAACATATCATGGGCATTTAAACAAAATAAGACATAACTTCCTAATTTGTTTACCTGAACATGTAAATATTGTAAACAGAATAATTTCTCTTGGTATATATGCCTATATTATAATCAGATTCTTATGCAATGCTTTTTCAAATGTCTTGCTACTGCTATACATTTGAAGAATGCCTTTTAATATAGTCTTATCAGGTTAAATATTTTAATAAAATAGCTTGGAATCTTCAAAGTTGCAATTTATGTTTAGTTAATTTCAAATTATTGTTGACTATTTTTTTCCCTTTTTTTTTTTTAAAGATTTTATTTTTTTCCTTTTTCTCCCCAAAGCCCCTCCGGTACATAGTTGTATATTCTTCATTGTGAGTCCTTCTAGTTGTGGCATGTGGGACGCTGCCTCAGCGTGGTTTGATGAGCAGTGCCCTGTCCGTGCCCAGGATTCGAACCACGGAAACACTGGGCCACCTGCAGCAGAGTGCGTGAACTTAACCACTCGGCCACGGGGCCAGTCCCTAATTTTTTCCCTTTTGAGCATAATATTTTTAATTGATATAATATTCTGTCTACACATGCTGAAATACCAGATAAATTCACAGTAAAGCTGCTAAATGGAGAATAGTTTCATTTTTATTATTTTAATATTAAAATGTGGAAATGTTTGTGCTCGGAAATTTTATTAGTTAATTCCTTCTTCTTGATGAAATATGTCAGAGGACAAAACTCATCAAATAATTTGTTTCTATGACTTCTTTGAAAGTTTCGTGAGTTGAGATGCTGCAAAATCATAGGTATTCTTGAGGAAATTATGGAACAATTATAAATTAATCTAGTTAAAAATTGGGGTTCAGTGAAAATTTTCTTTCAACAAGTCCAGATATTTCAAAGCGTAGTTAAGAATTTCAAAATTAAACTTTCTGCACTCTTTGAACCCTCATGGTTTATTTCATTCAATTGCTATCCTATTTTTTTAGCAACATACTTTAATGTTTTCTGTCTTCAAAACTTGTTCTCAATAACTACCATTTTATAAAAGCTTCGGATGTTGAAGTGTTGGTGCTCATTTTATTGAATAATTAAAGATTTTTCAACTCTTGAAAAACTAGAAGACATTTAATGTTCAAGAATCAACTCAATTTTAGGATGCTTACGTTGATATCTAATGCAGTTCTTTAATATCCCAGCATTCATAGTATGCAACTGATAATGGGCAACAGAGAAAGAAAGCATATAGTGCAATTCTGAAGTTTCTTTTTGGATTTAACATCAACTTTATTTACAAAAATGTCATAGGTAAATTAATTCATGTGATATAATTTTAAATTACTTGGTAGCTTAGAAGCTTTATTTTGATTCAATAAATATTGGAATTCTTTTGGATGCAATTGACTTCTGAGTTCATCTCAGCCAATAATGACTACTTCTTGAATCTGTAGATTTCTTATTTAGAAGGAACATTTTTTTCCTATTCACATAATGTGCCTCACCAATTTTTCTATATTATAAACAAAAAAACATCGAACCTTTTAACTGCATTTGCAACAACAATAATATCATATGTTTCACTTTGGACAAAATGACATTCCAAATGTTTTTCCTGATTTCATAAATTGGATGAAAAATTGAAACAATTATTGGAATTAACTGATTATCTGAACCATTTGAAGAAACTGATATAAAATTTGTCATTTAACTTTCACCAAGTTCTTTTGTTGAAAGAGCCACCAATTACACTTAGAATATAGAAAGCTGGAAAGAGCTTTAAAAAAAGAAAAAGCAAGATCTACAAAATCATAACTTTTATTGAAGCCAACAGAGAGCTGAGATTGCAGGTCAATCCACTATCCTGAAATCCAGAAAAAGCAGTGTTAAAACATAAATCGCGGCATATTAAAAAATTTGAGTTTATTTGATCAAAAATCGATTTGAATGTGCCAGTGCCAATCTGGAAGTTGTTAGGAGCGCTCCTCAGACAGGAGCTAAGAGACAGACTTATACAGAGAAAATGCAGAAGCAAAGAAGGGAAATTATTTGATTGTCCACAGCTTAAAGTCTGGCTGGCTGTGAGTGGTTGAGACCACGTAGAGTTAGCTGTCCTCGGCCCCTCATGTTCAAGGGTAGTTCCTTTTACCGGTGAGCACTCTGCATGCTGTCCTGGAAAGAGTGACTTTAGTTATACTGTGTCTATAAAGGGTGAGGAGAAGAGAGGTGAGTTACTGCTTGTGTCTCTGCAACTTAACCATGTTTTGAAATGAGAACTCCCTTCACTGCACATGTGTTTCATGCCGCACTGAGAACATGGAAAAACTCAAGGTGCAAAATGCAGTTCTAGCAAATCCACCTGCAGCTTATTTTGATTAATTACGAATAAGAAAACACTAAAAAGTGAAAATTCTGGGGCCAGCCCAGTGGCACAGTGGTTAAGTGTGCATGTTCTGCTTTGGCACCCCGGGGGTCGCTGGTTCGATCCTAGGTGCGGACATGGCACCGCTTGGCAAAAGCCATGCTGTGGTAGGTGTCCCACATATAAAGTAGAGGAAGATGGGCATGGATGTTGGCTAGGGCCAGTCTTCCTCAGCAAAAAGAGGAAGATTGGCAGCAGATGTTAGCTCAGAGCTAATCTTCCTCAAAAAAAAAAAAAAAGTGAAAATTCCAGGACAAATGTTGGATGCTGGGACAACAGTCATAAACTAGGGAAATGCCTGACACATTGAAACATACAGAGCCCTTTAATTCAGTTTCATATCCTACTAGTATTTCTACCCTCAAAATGTTTTGCATCTTCAAATCAGAATTGCATCCTCAAACCTCAAATTTGTAGCACTTGATATATAATTTGTACTCCCTGTTGAGTCTAACCACTGCATAAATAAGAAAAAAAAATACATTGTGAGATTTTTCTTTAAGCAGTGTAATTAGTAAATGAATCAAAATTGTGCTTCCATCATCTACATTTTCTTTCTTTTCTTCCCGCTCTTCTGCCTTAATTTAAGCAAGAGTCTAAGCTTGCCCAAAAGAAACTAAATTACCAGAATGTAGTATGTTCAAGTTCATTCTTTTCTTTTTTTCTTCCACACTGAAAGGGGTCTTTATGTCAAGTTAGATCACATATGAAAATAAAATTCCTTTTTTAAATGAGAAATTAAAAGCTCCAATAACTTGAAACATACTTATAACCCCTAATAATCTGAAAACTTGGTTAGCAGCAAATGAATAATTGAGGAAAATCCATTAACCCTAATTTGGAGCTATGGTAAAATAGAAGGGAACTAGACTTTTTGAAAACAAAATTCTGTATGATGTTTGTTATTAATAACATCAGATCTTAAGAAATGTTATAGAGATTCCCTTTGATTTTGGTAAATACAATAAAATAACATGACTGATGTGAGGACTGAATATGACAATTTATGAGAAAACATTTTTTGAAAAGGATTGTACAAATGGAAAGTATTATTATTATAATCACGATATGGAAGGTGAGCCCTCATAGAATTAATAATTACATGCAGACTCTGAAGAAAATGATACGTGTTCACAGGTATTGTTCCTGTACTAAGTGATGCAAATGCTAGTTTGCTATTTAAAATAATATGCCTCTACACAGAATCTCACTATGATGTGGGCTAATAATTTAGCCCAACCTCAAATGGTAGAGTTCTTTTCTAACACAAGTCCTGCTAACAGGAAAGAAAAGTGGTAGATGGCTCTGAATTGAGCAACTGTGTTCCCTTAGGATAATGCCTAGTTCCCGATATTTCACATGACTTTACCTAAATTAACAAATCTCTGCCATATCTCCCTCTGTAATATATATATTTTTTGTCTCCCCATTATATATATGTAATGTAATTTGCTATTATATATATATAATTTTCTATTATTTTGTATATATTATGTAATTTGCTATGTTCAAAACCCTCCCTTAATCTATAATTCTTTCACTACCGGTAGGTTTTATTTCTCTCTTCAAGCAGAGTTAACAGTGCTTACTTTCTGCCTGTTTGATAAATAAATTATCAAGGCCACGTGTAAAATACTCAAATGTTTTCTCTCAACCTATTGTCTTTCCATTTCATCTTTTATTGTCTTTTTCCCCTTCTGCTTTTCTTATCTTCTTTTTCTTAATATTTCTGAAACTTTGTTCTGTATTCTCTTCTGGTTATTCTATGAATTTTATATTTTATCTCTTTTATGACCCTTATTTACCCTTCTTTTTCCATCTTCTCCTCCATCAAACTGAAACAGAATTTACATTATATAAGCCTTTGGCAATGTTTTTCTAAAGTTTATCGAATATGATACTGTGGACTGATTCTTCACTTTTTACAATTATTAAATGAAATAATTTTGAGTCATTATTAGTGATATAATAAAATGTAAATATAAAATATTAAAATATCAGAAACTATTCTAGAATATGACAATTTTTTATTCTGAACTTTTATTTTTATCAAATTATGATTCAGGTTAAAAACTAGTATGCTCCTATTTGCAGAGTCTTCTAATTGACAATATATCATTTTTTCCATTTTCTTTAATTAAATAAGTAACGAAGTCCTACCTAAGAATGTTTTTTATTAGTCTCTATAAAGATAAATTTATTCTTTTTCCTTTTATTCACAAACTATATACTATTCCACAAAAGAAAGGACTTTAAAATTTGTGCATATAAATTACAAAATATATGTGACAATAATTTAAAAGCCCAACAATTTTACACTGAAAATTTGGATTGGTTTACTCAATATTCACTCTCATCCCTTTTAAACTGACCTTCGAGTAGAGGAGTAGAGTGCAGGTAAACGTGTTTTTCCTAGCCCTTTTTCCGATTAAGATTTTACGCGCAACATAGATTCAGCCATCAGATTTAGAGGAAGGATTAAGATTCATGTAGAAAGAGGCATCCATTTCGAAGACGCAGGTTATGGAAGAGAAAGTATGCTTCTGGATCCAGCAGTTATTGTACTGATATCCTGATCTTTGAGTCGGCTTCAAATTTGGCAGCTTCCTCTTCTCGGCAGAGGAGAATTGGTTCTATTAACAGCACTCCACAATTGTGCAATTCCTGATCGTGAGCCAGCAGGTAATATATACTCTTGGTGGGATCGTTCTGCAGTGTGGACTGGTAGTTCTTCCTAGAGGTTCCGCTTTCACAGTGATATCATAAGGTAGCCACAATTCTAAACAGCTAAGGTGCTACTGCTACTCACAGCTAAAAGCATTAAATAATCGAGTAATTAGTATCAATAACAGCTGTTGGCCACAGACTCTTTAGAAAATGGGAAGTTGGAATTTGTTAGGTTTGAAGGCATTAAAGTGAGGGAAAAGTCCATTTAACTCTGTGGTTAGTGACTTGAATTATCATTGATGAGCACCTCAAATTAAGTAAAATAAGGTGTGAAGGCAGGTGTTAGTGACCAAATCTTTGCTACAAAAAATCACTAGGGATTGTGCAAGGTATGAAAAGACTATGAGAAGTCTGGGTGCTTTAATCAATCAGGAAAATCTTACAAAATTGAAAATGAAGGGAGCCAGCTTTTAATGTATCTCATAGCAAAGTCAGAAGATCTGAGGGTTTCTATGACTAACATAAAAGAATTATTTTATCTCTCTAACAATAGGGTTACTGCACCTGAAAATGAGATTCTAAGTCTCATTCTGTGGGTTGGTGAATTATAATGTAGGTTCAGTTTGCCAGATATCTTTTGTGAAAGTTAGAAAATTTGTGGAAATAGATGGATACCGAAATTGTAATAATGGCATTGAGGAAATGTAGATGACTCGGAGTGCTTAAATTACCCAACCTACACCAAGCTCCTCCTGCTGGAATAGGCCAAACTTCCTCTCTGACTGATGAATCGCTGAAGATATTGCTTTGCGAGAGCAAGTCATGTCTTATGCCACGCTTCATTTGTTCCAGATTTAAATTAGAAGCCAGAAATCAACATAGTACAGAGGGCTAATTATTAAGTTGTATCTTGCATGAAAGGCTTACCCACTAAAAGAGATGCAATATTTTATCATTTATAGGGGGAATAAACAGAAGAATCTGGGAATGGATTCTGTGGCTTCTAGAACAGGGAATGAAGACAAATTTTGGAGCAAAATAAATTCATTGATATGAGTCCACGTGTTGCCAATTGAACCAAGGGGAGACCCAAGGAAGAGCCTCCTGCCCTTCCTGTCAGGGTCCTTTCTCTGTTCGGTGTCACAAATCTGAAACATAACTGAAGCTGTGCATTCAACAGCACAAGCTTTATTCAATGGCCAAAGAATGGAGAAGTGGGAGCTAAATTCTCAAATCAACTTCTTAACTCTCAGGGTGATCACACAGCTGTTATAAGGGGTCAAGGTAATGAAGGGGAGGAATATTCATAGTTATTCAGGGAACTGGGCCAGCTTTTCAGGGGAATAGGGTGCCACCCATTTTCTTCCTTTATTTGGTCTGGAGGTTCCTGTCATGGCCATGGACAAGCGTGTTATTTAGCATAGTAATGTATTACAATAAAGTATAATGAACTGTGAGGTCTATATCGAGTCAAGTTGGACTGCCATGTTGCCTTCAACTGGTTTTTTTTTTCCCTTGAGGAAAATTAGCCCTGACCTAACATCTGCCACCAATCCTCTTCTTTTCCTGAGGAAGACTGGCCTTGAGCTAACATCCCTGCCTGTCTTCCTCTACTTTATATGTGGGGCACCTGCCACAGCATGGCTTAACAAGCTGTGCATAGGTCCTCACCCGGGATCTGAACTAGTGAACCCCAGGCCACCAAAGCAGAACGCGTGAACATAACCACTGTGCTACCAGGCTGGCCCTGGCTTCAGCTGGTTTTAACTGGTTTTGACCTATGTCTCTGCCATCTTTTCCTTCTCTTGGTGGTTTCATGTAAGGTAAAGATAACATATTAGGATCGCTCTGGGCAGGGTTGTAGTTAATATCTTATGGGCCCTGGGGCCAGGGTAACACATGTAGTAGATACTGCACATAAAAAACGCTACATTGATTTTCTGAGAGAGATTCTAATTATCAAAGCAGTAGATGAAATACAGATTCACTGCTGATCTTTGATAAAAGAGATTGAAAGTCAGAAATTTCTTGATATAAATTGACTACTACTCTCATTCAGTTCCATTTTAAGGCACTCCTGAATGACGAGCAGGTGAGGGACTAAAAGGAGTTTATTTGGATGTCTTCATTACCGGGAAAGAAAGATTACCATTGGAGGTTTAGATCTACAGTGATTTTTGGATGTTGGTTAATTGTTTTCATGAATGATCAGAGGCTCGCATAAATCAATAATAGAAAATGTAGGTAGACATATGTAGATAAACCTCACAAAATGTCTCCAGGCTATGAAAATGCTTATTTCCATATGAATGCTTAATATCTTTGTTCCCTATTCTGAAGAACAATGTGATTTCTTGATAGAAGTCATGTTTCTCCAGCTATCTCAATGCTTGATCAAATGGCTCACACAATTTGCTATGGTGACAAGAACAGAGATGTACTGAATCAACAATGTGAATTTTCTCTGTCATTGGTAATCAGTTTACTATTACTGCTGTGTGTCTAATCTGCTAGCTCTAAAGATAGATAATAAATGTTCCAAATGATGTCATATCTTAAGCAGACCAGACAGTCATCCAATGCCAGATCGAGAATATAGGTCCCCTTCCATCAAAGAGAGCACAGCAATTTTCCCTTGTTCTTTATCTTAGTTGATATTCTTCACCAACACAATTTTGCTGGCAGTAACAACTATGGATCTTATAAATACTTAACACACCATCGTGATGGTCTACACAACAGTACTCCAAAGAAAGGCTTCATTTTATAGAGCAAATGAGCTCATGTTCAAAGAATTCACTGGTCATACCATGTGGCACACTAAACTAGAAGCAACAACCATTATAGAATGATAGTTATTCTTGCAAGTTAGCAGTACTGTTCTGAGAAGCACTATTTGTTCAAACCAACAGCTAATATAGAATGATCTTTCTTTCATGGCCAATGTGTATAATTCTCAAACTAAGGAAATGGGAGAGGCTTCTCATTCTGTTATACCTAATGAGTTACTTGAAATGTTTTTATTTCCCATATCTATTCTTTTGAACTTTTCTTGTTTGGAGGTCTTGGTGCCCAAGGAAGCCATAATTATACCCCGGTGTACAACAATAGTTACACTGAAGGAATTGTTGATACAGTCACGTAACCATTTTGGACTCCACATGATCATAACAGAATAGGCCAAAAAGGGGTTGGCTGGGGAGAGTGATCTTGACTATCAAGGGAATAGAATGATATTGTTGCCAAAATGGAAATGGAGGTATATTTCTGGAATTCAATCAATCCTCAAAGTGCCTTTAATTGCTTCAATGTCCCCTGATAGACATTAATGGACAACAAAAGCATACAATGCGTGCAGAACACCCAAGTGCTGCAAGAGCAGATTTGACTCACTCCAAGGGTCAGCATAATCTGCTTGTTGAGGGCAGAGGTAACATGGTGAGGGAGCAAGGAAGTGAAGATGTGGGTGCTCGTGTTCTTTTCCTTGCTTTTTTTTGTTGATGAAGATTCACCCTGAGCTGACATCTGTTGCCAATCTTCCTCTTTTTCTGCTTGAGGAAGATTAGCCCTGAGCTAACGTCTATGCCGGTCTTCCTCTATTTTGTATGTGGGCTGCCACTGCAGCATTGCTAATAAGTGCTGTAGGTGCGTGCCTGGGATCCGAACCTAGGAAGCCAGGCTGCTGAAGCAGGGTGCGCCACACCTAACCATTATGCTAGAAGCGGCCCTTCTTCCTTGTTTTCTTATGTATACATTTACATTAATTAAGCTTTTCTTTTTGTTATCTATCCTGCCTCCACCACCACCCAGTCTTTTCTTTTTAATCAGGTGTGCTGGTATTGTTAAAATAAGAGTTTATTGGAGAAGTTATAAACTATCAAAATGAGACTGTGCCTGGACCAGAGGAGAAATCACTTCAAGGCGATACAGTGACTTATGAGACTTCTGGGTGCCAATTTTCATTTATAAATACCGTAACTGCATTGTATTATACTTGTTTTTTTTGTTGCTGTTGTTATCAGGAAGCTCAGGAAGCTTAAATATGGGGAAAAGGGATGCATATGGAAATTGAATCAATAAAGGAGTTGAGTATAGATAGATCATGAATTGGCTTATTAACACTGATTCCATAGCCCTTCCAGAATTCCTTCCTCTGCTTCTTAAAATGAAAAGTTTATCAACAACAGCTCCCATTTCCCCTTACAGCTAGAATTTCAGTTGTTATTGGTCCTGTTCCAGGCCTCTTTCAGATAACTTTTCAAAATTTATTTCATGTTGATATACAGGGAGAGAGGAATATTTTTGATGGCAGGGATCATTTTCAGGCCTGGTGTTCTTAGCCCGTTGCTGCTGTAGTTACAGGTAACTTTCTGATATTCCAGCCACCTGACTATGGCAGAGGTTTTATGCAGTGACTCAGTTATGTAGGATAGCCTGGAGAGTTTTTATTTCTGCAATTCTAAAATTACAAATTTATTTGGACCATAAAGAGCTGTATGTCTCTGTAATTAATTATGGACTTCTCCCATTTCAACTGCTTTCAAAATTCAACCCAATAATTCCTTGCTAAAACTTAGGAACCTAATATAACTATCACAGGTGTCAAAACTGAGAAATAAAAGGTGTTTATCATAGCCCAAAGGCGACTCTACTGAGATGAGGAGAAGCATTGGACCGCCTCTCATGGGAATATATTGTCTTCTTATGTGAAGCATATGAAGGATTGCAATCGCCCCAAGCTTTAGGAATACTTAGACATAAAGCATGCCGTGCACATTACAGGTTGCAATAAAGTAAGTTATGTTCATTTCAAATTCAAAAATTATTTCAAAATTGAAAGCAACAAAGTAAAAATAAATTCTAGGGATATATGGTGTCAAGATATCGTGGATTTTCCTTAGTTATTTGTGCAGGTAGTAATAAAATAAATATATTTTTAGAACTGTATTTAACATACAAAAACACAGATTCTTTATTAGAATGTACAAAGGGCCATTTACATTGTTAAATTAGGGTTTTCAAACAACGCTGTTACAATTGCTCTGTTTTAATGAGCCTCTGTTGGTTACTGAGTGATTTGCTGAGGTGGGCTGCCCGGTGGCGTCTCACAGAGGTCCTGGCATGTTACAGCAATGCTGCCTGGAATATCATCCTCACCACATCTTTCATACCACTTCATAAAGCTCCTACTTTTCTTTCAAACTTCTACTCATGGCCACCTCCAAAAAGATTTCTTTCAACTTCCTGAGGGCAGTTCTGATTTGGTGCACCATCTATGAGCTCCTGGGGTACCCTATTTGTATGTCTTTTATACAATTATTAGAACGTATGATGATTGTTGCTTGGTGGTCGTTACTGCTAAACTATCATGCCTAATGAGTATTTTTTAACGCTCTTTACTTCATTATCTAGTAGAGTCTCCAAAACAGGGCTGATATTTAATCAGTGTTCACTGATTTACTGAAGTGATGCATATCGACTGCATGCACCTTCTTCACCAGCGACTGGATGGTCACAGTCTGGGTGGCTTATAAATGACAGAAATTTTATTTCGCACAGTTCTGGAGTCTGGAAGTATGAGAGCAGGCTGCCCATGTGGTTGAGTGAGGCCCATCTTCTGGGTTACAGACTTCTCCTTACATCAACACATGGAAGAAGGGGACTAAGGAGTTCTTTGAGCTCTTTTATAAGACCACCAATCTTATTCATGAGGGCTCCATCTCATGACATAAACACCCAACAAATGCCCCACCTGACACTATCACATTGGGCATTAGGATTTCAACATATCAATTTGGGAAGGACACACCCATTCAAACCATAATGAAATCTATACTAGATTGATTTAAACCTACAGTTGGGTTATGGTAATTGGGAAAATAAAAGAATAGGATTGCAGCCATATTTCAAAGCCAGGAAGGCAGGAACGTTTCTCCAGGAGAGTTGCCTGAATACACCAAGATTCAGTCAGGGATGGGAAGTATGACAAGCACTTGCTAGGTTTTAAGAAGAAATGTGACCAAAAGCAATGGATAGACTGTCAATGACCTATTTCAATTGATTTATTGACTGCCATTCTTTCTTGGAATGGAGTATCGTGTAAACAGAATACAAGCAGACAATACACCTCTGCTACTCTCTTTTTATGAAGAGTAAGAGTTAATTCCAGTTATCACCACATGGATGTGATGTTAATCTACCCTCTGCCTTACCGTGATTGGTTTAGGAATAAAAATGACTATGATATTGCAAATGGACATGATCAGTAGTTCAAGTAAAGGGAGATTAGAGAATTTTTTTAGTTGGTAAAAAGAGATAAGGCTTACATAGTTGCTACTACCCTCGGCTTTATGTCTGATCTGACAATCTTTAATTTTGGTGTGTAATATATATCAGATAACTTTAAATTGGAAGTGTTTAAGTAGTTATTTGAAATTACCAAATATGCTTCTTTGTTATTAGCAAATATCTTCTTATATATAAGGTAGCAGTACTAGTAGCCTTCAAAATAATATTCCTCAAGGTCATTTCAACTTGAATCACATATGTGAAATTCATATAAACTCACACAAACCAAAAGTAACTGGCAATTTGTGATTGTGGTATATATTGGTCTCAAAGCTATGTTTGTATGTTCAAAGGAGATTGGAGTGATATGAAATAAACTCTTGAGCCAAAGGATATTTATAAAACTAAAATAAATAGTCTAAGTAAAGTGTTATATGCTAAGAAAATTATGAGCACATTTTATCATACCCCAGAATTATTTTGGAGTACTGTAAATCTTTTTACTATTGCAAATTATGTCCAT